>NW_024469039.1:24511-190774 GCF_003184825.1 Aspergillus fijiensis CBS 313.89 | reverse complement strand
ATACCCACTATGTTGCCCCAGAGAAGCGTGATGAGGAGGCACTCGACAAGCGCTTCTTCTACACTGCCTATCAGGGCGCCGAGAAACGCGATGGGGAAGCCGCTGACAACGAGAACTAGCTTCAACGCTCTCCCTTTGGTCGAGGTATATCTACCCTTCCGGCAAGAATGGATCTGAAACCAGCAGGGGAAGGGCTGGCTAACGGAAGAAGACTCCAGTTTGAGTACGGATTGCACCTGAATACGTGATTGTCTGTGTCTTTAAGGTGGTTTTTTTGATTTATCGCATAATCTGCTTCAACGCATTTTGCACAAGTTCACTACCTTGATTTTCTTGCCTGCACTTCGAAGCGAAGTCACAAGCTCTGCTTGCTTTCCCCCATGACTCTTTTGTAGGCACGGGTAGCAATCCACATTGAAGCGTAAATTATCTTCTTGATAGACTGTACTGTACACAGAATAAGCCTGTCGGTCAAGTCCAAATCAGACAAATGTCACAAAATGCCTACGCTTCTGAATGTGTACAGCAGTATGTCGAGAATCCTCTTACTGCCCTTACGGCGCATAAAAATACCAATACGAAAATTGAAACTTGGGTATGTACCTTGTCTGCAATCGGCCCGTTTCCGAGGCCTGTTGTGGTCACTTTCGCGAAGGCTTCCCTTTGGCAAGAGGTTGACATGGCATCCGCAGCACTGCCGCTTTTTGTTCTCCACACGAATCGGACAAAACTCCTTGGTTGGAGAACCTGGGAGTCAGAAGACAAGCCAAAGACTATGACTCTGAGTTTGATACCTACTGAGCACTATATGCGTACGCCTTCCACATCCCCAAATACCTCTTTTCTCTTTATCATTCTCTTCTTGGTTGACAAAGAGGTGGATCGTTGTAACCCCGAGTAATCAGGGTAAAACAACAAAAGAGAGAGAAAAAGAAAACCTCCCCCTTTTTTTCCTATTTCACTACATTGGTAAGTTCTTAATACGGTTACGTACAAACACCCAGCAAGGTAGTGGGTGCAACAATGAGTCTGCTGTCTCACACTTATCAATGGTTCAGATGCAACCAGATCTACCACTCATCCATATCCTTCACCCACTTAGGAATCCTTCTCAGGAAATTCAGACACCTGACCCGCTGCCGCCTTGTTTGCCTCATTCTTGCTGCGATTCCTCGCCGCATTCCCCTCCAACCCATACAGCACATCGGCCGACATGTTGGGGATGATCATTTCGAAGGTGTCCTTCACCACAGTGTACTGGTAGTAGCCGCAGCGCGCGATGGGCTGCGTCTTCTTGATGTCGAGCAGGCCGTCGGTGAGCACGCGGTCCGCGATGTGCACGCCGATCACCTTCCCAATGACGATGTCGACGGTGCCCATGGGCGGGTTGCCCGGCAGGCGGACGGTAGTGTGGTACTCGCACTCAAACTTGACGGGGGACTCCTTGATCATGGGAACATCTACCAACGTGGCCTGCTCCTTGGTGATCTTGCAAAGCTCGAATTCGTCGGTGCCGTAGGGGGTCTGCTCCGCGGTGATGTTGACGGCTTCGCGCAGGTCCCAGGTGGCGAGGTTCCACACGAAGGTGCCCGTCTCCTCGGCGTTGATGACCGTGTCCTTCCGGATTCCCTGGGCCGTCTGGTTGGAGGAAAACATCACGTAGGGCGGGTCGAACGTCAGGTTGTTGAACTGCGAGTACGGCGCCAGGTTGCACTGGCCTTTCTTGTTCTTGGTGGAGATCCAGCCGATCGGGCGGGGAACAACGCAGGCCTGCATTTTTCTTGGGGTCAGTGGCTGTGAGGTGCGGTGACTGCGTTTGGGAGTGCATTCAGACCTTGAAGGGGTCATGCGGTAGTCCATGCTCGGTCACTCCGGGTTGATAGAACATCTTCGCTGATGTGTTTCGTTGGCAGGGCTCTTTGGCTGTGTGTGAGAGGTTTGCTAGCATGCCTTGACGGTCAGAGATTGAGGGACTTTATATGCTCAAGATATTGGCACCTGTAACCCCCACAGCGGCATATCAACCGGCAATCCGCTGGATATCGTGCTGTCATGATCCACGTCTAGGGAATGCCAGAGGGTTAGTTGTCTCCTCCCGACAGCCCGGTCATGGATCGATCGGGAGGTGTTCCGAGGCTCCGAGATGCCGATCCCGAGAGATCGGCGACTAAGTCCCGCACCCTTCGCCTTGTCCTCGTATGCAACTATACCTACTGGAGATAGGGAAGCAGTATTTATGATTTCATATGATCCGTCGTACCGAGAGTCCCCATTCCTGAGCTTTTCTGTCTCTTTTCGTGGTTGCCTGCCAGACATCCAATTAATCAGACGTTCCCTTATCCTACCACAACATCTTATGCCTATTCCCCTGCCGAAGCCATATCCTTACTAAGTCTTGGTTATGGTATCATTGACACTGGTCCAGTGTTCTACGACGTCATGCCCCAAGTATTGGCCTCCCCGCCTCACTTTCCTCACTCCCATTGCCAGGATCCCGAATGTCCGAGGCCCCGAAAGCCCAGTCAGTGATAGAGGATACACTTCTATATCTAGAATACCCCAAAGGGCGGGGGATCTTCTTCTCGGAAAAAGGTACCGTTGCACTTATAGTGAACAGGGTTCCGGAAAACTTGGCTCGTCACACCTATATCAAAGACGCTACCGCGACAGCATAGTATTGCACTAGATTTGGGAGCCTCACCAAGCATTCTCACTGCGGTCGTTTACGTCTCTTCCGGCATCTGTTGCGCGAAGGATGGACACAAAGGCAATCCCATGTCCTTTGCACTGACGAGCCTCCACTGGGACTGACAAAGCAAAAAGGCAGAAGAGGGGGGAAGAAACATACAACCGCATAACTGTGGCAGCGATCACCAGGTACCGTGCGGGTGAAAGGCGCCTTGGTGGCCTGTTAGGCATCCGCTCACAGATACCTGAGGCACCCAGAATATGAATAGCCGATTGCGCGTGCGGTATAAACAAAGTACCAACGTTGAAGCACGGCTCTCTACTAGCCAAGTGAGGATATACTAAATATGTCAAATCCTATGATTGAATGTTTACTAATGACGTGGCAGCTACAGACCGTAGGAGACATTCGGTGGAGAATAGCACATCCATTTCGGCGGATCGCATAAAAGTCACTTCTCTTGGTTCATCCCTATCAAAAGGCTTTTCAAGTTGACCACGTTCGTTATTTTTAAGAAAAATGTGTCAATTGGTAGCAACAGTTTGTCGAGCACAACAATCTTGGCCGATGTCTATTTGGATTTCTGCACCACGCTGTGGGCACGGGATTCATCACCATTTACTTTGCAATAAACCCATCAATGAACTTGACGATCTGCTCCGCCAAAGCCTGAGGCTGGCTCACAAACGGCATGTGTCCGGTCTTAAAGTCCACCACTTCCCACTTGACCTTGGACTTCTCCAGCCACAGATCCTGCAACGACACAGGGTTACAGCAGTCGTCCAGTGCACGCACATACGCCCTCCTCCCATCGAATGCACTCTCCGCCCAGGCCGGGGCAGTGGCGGGGGTCACAAAGGCTCGGAGTGCGTGTGGCTGCATGAACTTCGCCAATTCCGGCTCCAGGGCACGGTCGCAGTCATTGTACAAAATATCCATTGCTGGTTCGATGAGAGAAAGTCCCTGCGAAGGCTGAGAGCGAGTGAAAATGGGAAAAAAAAAAGTATCAATACAATGGCCTATGGTCATGATCGCGGTTGTTCTGGGTAGATCGTACGTACCTTGTCGGCGGTGATAAAAGGAGGGTAAGCGCCGCCTACAGCAGTCAAGAGCGACTCTCCCTCAAGGGCGATATTGCCCACCACGTAGATAAGGCCGATGACGCCAGTCGCTTGACCCTGGGCTCTTCTCGTTCCCTTTGCAAGTCCTCTTGCTGCGCCGCCGGCAACTACACCCCCGTATGAGTGTGCGATGATGACGACATCTTTACCTTGTTCGTCCAAAAGAGGGAGTAAGACGTTGTCGCGCAAGAAAGCAGAATCTTGGGCAGAGGACACGTTGGCCGGATCCGAGGGATTGCAGCTGGGGTATGATTCGGGGTGTGTTGCGTATCCGGCTTGGCTCAAGTACGGTTGCAATTTCTCGAACCCTTCGGGTGTGCCGTAGGCACCTGGAACGATAACAATCACCGGGAGGTTTGCTGAAGACATAGTGAAGGGAACTCTGATTTGGAAAACAGGTTGCGACTCTGCTATGATGGGTGTTGTTGTTGAGAAGAAAGAGGCTGACAAGAAAGAGGCTGACAAGCAAGAGGCTGAGAAGTCCGGATGGCTAAAGAAGCAATTTAGTCTTAGTTAAGTTAGTGGCCATTTGTCATGGTTTTAGTTACTTATCTAATCTCACCACTTTTCAATGGACCCCTGCAGATTTGTAATCGTTCAGGTGCATGTCATACGAAGACATCACGCAGCCACAATTAGCTGTCTGCCAGGTTACATCGGCTGTGTTACTTGCACGTAGGCCTAAAAGGACCACGCCTGTCTATGAAGGTTTTGTACCCTATCAGGATATCAATGCATGGACATACCTCGGGTTCTAGATTCTAACATGCACCTGCAGAAGGGGGCTAGGTGGCAGCTACACAAACTATTACCAAGTGTGGAGTAAACAAGGATTCAAACCAATTACAATGTTGATCCTTGAGAATACTAGGAGCCACTCACAACGGAAAAAAGCAGTGGGGCTTCAATTTGCCTTGCGCTGTTACACTGTAGTAACCGATGGTTCTTTGTTCCTTTGATGTCTGAGATACGAGATTGAAGTCGCTGACCAGTGACAGTACTGTCAATTGGGTCCGATAGTGGGGAGTTTTGCCGTTGACGCGGGCCGAAACCTCGTATGGGACCTGCCATGCGCCACCCACCCTGGTCTGTCTCTGACTCTCTGACAGGTCCATCACATCTTGACCACTAACAGGATCGTAGATGCACTCCACGGAGGATAAAATAACAGTGCATACATTGCGCGATTAAGTGTCGTTCCTACATAGAGAATCATCATATGGGAGGCAGAGTGCAGTACAATCGATATGGTTACTCGAACGGACTGTAAAAAAGAAAATACATTTCTTGGGATCTCCGTGCGACCAAGAGAGTGAAGATCGAGTCGAAACCGACCCAAAAACATACAACAGAAGGGATTCGCTGGTGGTCACCCACCCAACTACTAACCTCCCGGCGTGTGGCTTAAGTACGGCTGAGCGGACGGGAAGCCCTGTTTTCCACACCCTGTGGTCGTATGTGCTGGGATATTTAGCAAAACTGACTATGTAGCTCAAAACTGTTGTGGTATAGCTCCTTTGACTTATCTTTCTCCCACTATGTCAGGGACGACCTCTGGCTTTGGTCGAAGAGACCGCTGCGGAAAGGATTGCCTTAAGCACACGTCGGGGTGCTCATTGATGGAATCGGAACCCCTCCCACTCTAATGCAACCCCACAAGTCTTATCTTCCAAGGGATCCGTCGTTCCCGTGAAGAGGACGCTCTTTATGTGGACATTGATAAGGATAAGGATCGAGACTGGTTCGGATTCAATCGAACCGTGTCAGCATACTAAGTATTCTCCCAGTGCTATGCAGGTATCATCTCTACGTGCTTCAGCTTCCCCTGCAACGATCTGTGCACCAAGGAGCAGCTCGGGTATATCGTCCACTCGTATGCAGTCGTCTATGGTGCGGCTGGGACATGGCGCATCCTCCTGCAGGGCGAGAGGAGCTGCATGTACAGTACCTCGAGGAGCGCTGCAAAGAGTGGAAGGCAAGTCTGCCCCTTTCAACGGCTGCAACACCAGTAAAGGCCCTCATCGAATTCGAGGAGTTTGTATCGAAGTCTTGACCCTTGACTTTTTTGGGCAGAAATTTGCTTAAATCCAAGGTTCAAGAGACAATTGATCTACAAAATTGACACTTTCTTGATTACGAGCAGATATAATTGACGCAGTTGCATATTCGGATCTCGAATTAAAATCAATCGCCCGGTATCCGGGGTTCATGATATTTTTCTTTGTTTCTATTCTTTGATTACATTTAGATCTCCACCTCTACTACCTACCTCCTTGTAAGGGGTTAGTCCAACCTACATTCGTTCTTGAGTCAGCCCCATCCCCGGCTTCATCAGATGCTCCTGGAGCGCGAGGAGCACCGGCAGAGGCGGGGCCATACCATCGACCGCTGTCCACTCGGCCTCGTTCAGGTGGAAGAATGGGAGTGCCACCGGCAGGCCGAAGGTGGGCTCGTCGATGTACAGGCGCACGCGGCCGCTGCAGATGACGGCCGCCCCGCCGCGCCGCTCGCCCCGCCCGCCCCGCCGCAGCGGGTACCGGCACCAGTGCTGCTGGAGCAGACGCCCGGCCAGTGAGATCCATTCGTGGCCCTCGCACTCCAGGTGCACGTAGTCGATCACCACCCCCTCCGGGCCGGGGTGCCGTTGCTGCGTGAGCGTGAACATCACGCCGTCGAAGGTGCCGTGGAAGGGAGGGGTGCGGTTGGGTGCCATTGTGGATGGTTTCTCTTCGTGAGTAAACAGAAGCTGTTGGTGCAGGTCCTGGGTTTTAAAAATCCTGGTGGAGGTGGGGAGGATGAGTGGGTGTAAGAGGGTGTTGAGGGTATTTATACGTGAGGTATCGATGGGATGAGTGTGCTGTGTGAGATGCAGCTCCAGTATAGTGGGGTGAGATACAAACAAGCTAGTCATGGACAAAGATTGATGGAGATAATGGCCTCTCAACACCACGACCACGTTGGACAAGAACACTATGCAGACTCGTCTTCGCGGACAATCTTTGGTTGTCCGGATTCTTTGTGTGGTTACTATAGCCTTAAAGAGGCATTGTCTAAGTAAAGAAATCTCCCTGTGCAAGTTCTTTGTACTGGAAGATTAAGATTGTCATTCAACGAGCTGTTGACAATGAATTGTTGTTTAGTAACACAAGTCTGTCTGCTAGAGCGCTCTAACCACTATATCGTGAGCAGTGAGCTTAGGGTAAGATCTTGCCTAATCAGGCTCAACCACAGCGACAGCATAGGGCTAGCTGGCAACTCACCTCTCCCGCCAGCCAGATCGGTCCAAAACCACCCCCCAACTCAAGACGACACAAAAGTCACGTCAGGGAAAGCTGCCGAGGGTCCGCTCAGTAGGTCCGACGTTCGCCCATAGACGAAGTACCGTAGTGCGACGGTAATGTACGAAACGATCACGTTCCTGGCCCGCAGCCCGCCTATAGTCCCAATATACCCGGCCTGGACAATCTGCTTGGCGTCGTCTGAGATATTCAGAGCATCGACAAGCACTGGAAAGTCCGAGAACGTATAGTGCTTCGACTTTGCGAGTTTGAGTTCGAGTTTCCATCCTCGCAGATGCGGCCAAACCGCTGCCCAGCTGGCGTCGGTTGCCTGGGTGTGGTTCGCATTCCCGAACATCAGGAACGGGCGCGATAGTCCTTCGTCCACAACAGACCCCCACAGTGACCCATCCAGGTTGATGCCCCCGACAAATCGAGAGTCGACCAGCAGGGTCTGCGCGGCGGTGGCTCCACCTAGAGAATGACCAAAGATCGTAACTCGATCCAGAGAGAGTAGCTGGGAATTTTCCCGGCCCAATGGAAAGATTTCCCCGAGCGTCGTGCTGTTCTGAGTCTGATTCAGGACGAATCTCATGTCTTGAACGCGGACATTCATTGCTGAGCTGTATTGTGCATCTGTAGTGATGTTCCCGAGGATTCCGACCACCGTGCGGCCATCGGGGTATTCCACGATGTTGGCATCGTACGGATGATCGACGGAGATGACGGCAAATCCGTAGCTGGCAAGGTCTTGGAGCAGCGATGTGTACACTAGTCTTGAGATTTCCAGAGCTGGTGAGAACAGCACGACTGGGTAATTTCCCTGAGGGCTGGAAGGCAATGGCTGCTGCTGGGTTTGGGTTTGGATCCGAAACGACTCGAACGTCCCTGAGGGTATTCCAAACGGCTGGAAACTCTCATCCTCATACCTGGCTGTGGCATTCGGGATGTATGATGTGGAAAGTACACTTCCGCAATTTGCCGGGGTAAAAGTGGTGATCATGAGAGCACGTTTTCCTCCTTTAGGGTCAAAAGGATCGGTTCGAGACAGATCGACTAGTTCACTTGCCTGGAGCGTGACATCGCACGGTCCGGTGCTCGAAGGCAGAGGAATATTTGCTGTCTGTCCGAGACTGAGAAAGAAGGAAATGGAGGCTAGGATAACTCGGATCATGTTGGCGGCCTTCTGAAGATGAGGGGTGTGAAAAAAATTCGACTTGAAGAATGGAATCTGATCCGAATCCAGCAGCAAGCCATCATGGACTTATACTTGAATGGTTCGAGGCGCTTGCGGTGGAACTCGATGCCATACAGTAGACATTTGACAGACTGAGTGAATTAATATCGTCTGTGCACGACAAGCTAACCTTGGAGTTTCATCGCAGGGCTTGCCCACGGGAGACTGGTCTCAATCATGACGCCTCGCAGTATTGCTCAGGTAATTGCCTCATCATCCCCCGGTAGGTACCTGAAGAGAACTCTAGGATAGACTTTCTCTTGGATCCAGTGCAAAATGGATGATATGTGAGGCATTTAAATTATCTTATCATAGTTCGCCTACTAAATGACCACCACCCCGACCCCCCTAGCTCGGGGCAACATGTAGGCCTGAGCTACAGAAGGTTTAAGAGGAGCAAACCAACAAAGGCGTAGACCTCCAGCATGCGTTATTTATCCATAATAACGGACTATATCTGTCTCAAGAAGATGCTATCTCTTGCAAGGCTGAGAAGATGGGATGTATGCGCGAATTATTGCACTAACTGGTGGGACCCATGCTGACCCGATTTATCCGAGCACCACTGTCATGCGTGGAGAATAAGCATGCTAACCACCATTGAGCTTAGCATCCCCATGCTAGCCAATGACTGTCAAATGAAGAAAGCATGGCTTATGTCGGAGGTGTCTGTGCATTCTGAATTACTGCGGGGCCGCGTCACCACGACGCTTGCTATAGGACTTAAAAGACGGCTGTGTAGCATTCGAAGAGTTCCCCTTCGACATTGGTGTCAGACATGAATTCTATTACATGAAGAAAGAAATCTGGCTAAACTAATCTATCAACCCTGAATGAATAGAAATCAGATCGCCCAGAGACGAAGTTCTATGGTGGTAAGCCATACTTTCTATTGGGACAAGTCGCGTCCGGGTCATAATGGCAGCACACCTGGTGGAATCTGCAGTGCCCACGAGACTCGATTGAGAACCTACCCAAAGACATTTGTTGCGACGGGCGACTCGCCAGCTCCTCTGGCACCCACGCAGGCCGCTCGGCGATCCGGTCCAGCACGAGTTCACACGCCTCGAAGTCGATGATCATGACCCGTCCCAGCTCCGCATTCCACAGCACGTTCCGAAGCGCCAGGTCCTTGTGCATAACCCCGAGGTCCTCGATCTCGTGAGCGGACGTGGCTTGATGATTGTACTTGTCCCATTCATCCACGGTCGTCACCATTCCGATCTCCTCGCCCCCATAGCCCATCAAAAGCATGTGGCGAACCCGTCCGAAGCCTTCTAGCTCATATGGCTGCTGCAGGTTGATCTTGCCCAGGAACACGGGCACCGCGGACCCCTGTGCTGCCATCAGAATTTGCGTGTACACATCCGCCTCCCGTTCGAGGCGCGGCCAGATACAACACAGGGTTCCTTTTCCGACCACCGCGTATCCGAACCGGGGAGAGACGACCTTGAAGGGGGCGCCGGAGCCACCAGGGCGAGCAGGGCGTCCGTAGCCGGGCCCGACGATGGGCATCGCTCGCTCCAGGTTGTGATCCAGTCCCAATTGGATCTGCTCCACCAGCTCCTCCACAGTAGTGGGATGGTGGGTGCTGCCGTTGACTCGGTGCCGTTCGACGTTGGGACACTGCTCGTCCAGCTTACCATGGCGCTGCAGGCCCAGCAGGCATCGTTGAGTGCAGTACTCGTGGGCCCTGAGAACATCACGGTCAACAGGAGAGTCTTCCCACCGATCTTTAGGTGCATGGGACGCAGAAGCTGCGGGCTGGGTCGCGGCTGGGCCGCCTGTCATAATTGTGGTTTTCTGTCTCGGTTCCTTGCTTTCTTTCGAGGATGAAGTAAGATAGAAGGGGGTAACAATAAGATCACGTAGGTAAGATTTGTACTGGTATCTGTACTGTACATCTCAGGTCTTCCGATGCTCAAATTGACCAGATTTGTTTTGAATTGAAGTCTCTCTATGTATACAGAAGGTACGACTGACTGCTGCTCCTGTGGAAGGGGCCTCTCGGATATGGAACTCCCCATCGGGTCAGATCTACTTGAATCTGGGCGAGCATATTTCTTTGCTGTACCAGAGATCCAAATGATTTGCACGGGGGCCCCATTCGAGCCGATCGTAGGGGATTTCCCTGCGTAGATGACCATGCAGGAAGGGTCTCTGTAAGACTGATGTGAGATGCCTCTGGTCACATTGCCTCGGACTTCATCATATGCGCCAAGCTTCCACGTATTCTACAATACACACATCTTAATACACATCCACTTCTCACAGCTGGGAGCCTTTTCTTAACAGCTCATGACTATCAGACTCTGCGCGGGTGGTCATGGTTGTAATTTTGCGACTCAATATTCATACTATTTACAGTTCTGGTGGCTCGCGATCGTCGCATTCAAATTTTTGCAGGGTCGGTCCAGGCTTCGTCCGCTGGTGTGCTCGGGAGGGTGTCGACTGGTTACGGTTTACTGCTGTGCATGTGATGCCTATTGGAATATATTTGGTTCTCGGTGAGGACGCTCTAATGTCTCTTTTGAGAAGGATGTCAGATGGAAAGGGAAAAGTGATAGACAGCCAAGCACAGTCCAGTGCTTATTCAACTTCACAAAGGGCTCACAGCATAGCGAAAGCTTTCCGAAAGAGGTGTAGATTCCGACGGCGACAGGGGAGCCAGCTGCGCAGTTTAGACCAATCAACATGAACATGGGGATCAGGAAAAAGGGGGCGGCGAGAAAAAAGAAAAACTAAAATGAAAAAAGGAAAAAGAAATGAGCCCAGCCCGGCTCGATCAGGCAACCTTACGATCTGGAGTCGTACGCGCTACCAATTGCGCCATAGGCCCATGTGGGTGACATCTGAAACCATCTGTATAAATATATACTACATGTATTGCTCTGCGCTCTCATCGAGCTTACCGGGCAAGATCCACTTTATGGTCGGGCTACAAAACAGATGAATCTGGACATTATACATGCACCAACCTATGTTATTGTATCTTTCTTAGACTCATACATTTATGTGGTGGTTTCTAATCTTCCGGTAAGGCTAGCAGTTTGAATGTAGATTGTTCCATGGTTTGCTGAGTGTGAACAGTGGTTATATATTTCCTGCTTGGGTTATGTCAACCGAGGGTCACTCTCTGTCAACACCAAACCGAACTAGAGAATTAAAAACCGCAATGAGCCCTGTGTGAACCCACACAGAACATGGCATCGACATCGACACCGACACAGATTTACAGCATAGCCCACCACCATGCGCGCGTAGACCCGAGATTCTGGAGTCAATTCTCATCGAACTCGGCATACACACCCTTATTGCTATAGCCCAGCCCGTACGCCATTACTTGATCGCTGAATTGACCAGCATCCGGCAGAACCCTTTTATCAGACTATATTCGGCTGCGGACGGATCGGATGTGGGTGTCTCCCTTTAGATCCGCCCGTCGTGTCGTTAATTACGCGCATCGCAGCGTCTGTGCTGTACAGGTACCGTGTTTCCCCGGAACATGCCAGAGGTGGAAGTCGTAGCTGATAGGAATACCTACTGGTCGGATTACCCACTGCCTGAGCAAAGGGGTTGGCATGGGGATGTAGATTTCTCTCCTCCTGCGATGTGACGGTGGCAAAAGCGCAAGGCAACCGAGGTCTGCGGGCGAAATTTGGGCTATTGCAGGATGAGCGCTGTGCACAGTCCAATCCTGGTCGTCGAGTATGCCTACTCTAGGGCATTCTCTCAGATGCTCGTGGTCTTTTAGTTGGCCGGCCGTGATTCATATTAGGTGGACGGGTATAGACCATAAGATAATCCCACTGGACCAAGTTGCCCAACAAGGCAGATGAGTCTGGCAAGTACAATCGTCGAAGTCGAGTACTGCAACGGCTTTGCAGGGGTGGTATGACTCAAAGAACGTGAAAGAGCTGGCAGAACTGTACAGTATTTGTTCTATTTTTTGAAGAGTTCGTGGGGAGGACTACTGTCTAAGGATGGTCGGCTATGTCGCGGTGAACAAACCGCATGACTTCTCAAAAAGATCAAAAACTGAAAGTACGGAGTGTAGAGCGATTGACCAATTTGCAAAGCTACGACAAGCGAGGAGAAGTTCAGACTTGTGGCAAATTGATTGGTATATTCCAGCAGCATCTCGCAACTTCAGCAGGTTGTAACTCAGTCTTTCAGGAACACATGGCCGGTGCATTGACTCCTGGTGTTTCAGCAAGGCTTACGTATGTGTTTCATGTTTGTCGGGGCTAACCTAGTTTTTGATGCCTGAAAATAGTCCAATCGTTATCGCACCGAAGATATTTCCGTCCATTTGCTTGGAGTCTTGGACCGATCTAGAGTTCCGGACTAGTGACAGACCCACCACAGCCATGAAAACAACGTCGCCATGGATCCACCGGCTGCTGCGGTCGACTGCTAAAATTGATTCAACGAGCCGGCGTCAACATTCGAGCCAATGGGTACTCTGCCTGTCAGTACGGCATCAGCCTGGATATGGTACCTAAGTAGTGACTAGTGGCTAGTGCGTCCTCTGACCACACCTAGTACCACCCCACACTCGCGGTTAGGGCTTGGATAGGTGGCCATCATTGACTTACGCAGCAGCGGGGCTGTCAGCAGTTGGTATACCGATTCTAGATTCTCAGCCATGCGCCCACCCAAGCACCATCGTCCATGGCCGCGATGCCGGGCGGACCGGCGGTTGCCTGCCAACTTAGGGCTCGCTTGCCTATATAACACACGTTCCCCTACTTCATCACCAATATCTCCATCGCCTGGTCAATTGAATTCATCATTCATTCATTCCTTGTTCGAATCGTGTGCTGTGCACCCAGTCTTTCCTTTTACTGCGTCAGGTCATTCACTTGTCCCAAGACAGTCTTTTCCCAATCTCGTCCGAGAACCCATTCATTCAATCCTTTGGCCTTGTCCAATCATTGTCCGCAAGATGCCCTCTTTCGCCCATTCTCTGACCGCTGGCCTGCTTGCTGCTTCAGCTGTTGCCTTCCCGGTTCAAACTCGGAGGACCAGCCTACAGAAGCGCTCTACCAGCAAGCGCGGTGCTGCGTACAATGATGCTACCCTGGTGAGCACCCTGACCAACGACGAGGCTGGTACCGTGTCGTGGTCTTACAACTGGGGCAGCTCTATGGGAGGCGACATGCCCTCGGGCGTGGATTACGTCCCTATGCTCTGGGGCTCCGGCTCTGACTATGTCGATGGCTGGACCGACGCGGTGGAGACCGCACTCTCGTCGGGCAGCTCGTACATCCTGGGCTTCAACGAGCCCGACATGTCGTCGCAGGCTGACATGACCGCTGCCACCGCGGCGGAACTCTACGCGGAGTACATCACCCCCTACGCCAACAGCGCCAAGCTAGTCAGTCCCGCCGTGACCTCTTCCACTAGCAGCGGCGAGGGACTGGACTGGTTCAAGAGCTTCATGAGCGACTGCTCCAGCTGCAACATCTCCGCCCTCGCTGTGCACTGGTACGGTGATTCGGTCGACGAACTCAAGACCTTTGTCAACGAAGCCATCGAGGCCGCCGCCGATTACGACATCTCCGAGGTCTGGCTTACCGAATTCGGCCTGAGCGCCGACACCAGCGGTGTCTCCGACGCCGACACCACCGTGAGCTTCCTCGATGAGGCGGTCTCTTGGCTCGATTCCCAGTCCTCTGTGACACGCTACGCCTTCTTCTACTGCGCCAATAACTACATGTTCACCGATGATGCCGTCAACTCCGTGGGCGATGTCTATGTGTCGAGCTCGTCGTCCTCCACTTCCACCTCTACCTCTTCCTCTTCTGCCTCGTCTACGTCGTCGTCAGCGTCGTCAGCCTCCTCTTCGGCCACTTCTTCGTCGTCCTCTTACGAGTCTTCCTTCTCGGCATCCAGCTCCTCCTCGTCGGAGTCCTCTTCCTCCGACTCCTTCACATTCAGTTTGGACTCTAAGATCGCGCTGTTGCCCCCCGTGCAGCACTCCAACTAGGCTATATCTGTGTCGTACTGGTAGATGCGATACCCATACCATAGATCTCATAGTTGGAATACATACTTTTTCATTTGACTCATTCGTCCGTTTTTTCCTTCCTCTTTTTAATATTTATTTATTTTTTGGTTCTTTGTTTCCCTGTCCAGGTCATCCAGGGTATCCAGACCAATCAAAACTGCTTCGACGTCCCAAAGATCGCGTACCACTATCTTGTTGGTGTGCCTGAGTGTGAAATTGTGGATGGGTGTGTTTGTGTGTGTATGCGCGGGCGCGTTCCGCGTACCATGAAAAAAAGAACGCTTTTTTCTTGGATAGAGCCAACCAGATTGTCCGGGTAGAATTCCCCGACGGAACTAACTCTGTGTCCACAGTTTGGAAGTCTAGACTCATTGAGGTCGAATGGGTGGGATGGCGGAGGCCGCGTGGCCTTTCCGGCTTCAGCCGAATCAGCCCTAATTAAATCCATAGTTAAGTCCGGCACTGCCCGCCCCGGCATTCGGCCTTCCCGCTGACGTATTCATACTCTACAGGGCCACGCCACGCCATCTTCAGCCACAGTCACGGTGGTTGGTGTCCCACCTTGAACGATTTGTTGTCTTACTGATCATGATACCAGGTGTTATTCGAGTCGCTGGCTAGAAAATGTATTATAGGGCCTCCCCGCGTCATGAGAATTGCTTCACCACGTATCCTGGCCTTCCTTTCCCGGAAAATTCGCCAACAGCTGGGGAGGTTCGGATCTCATAATGGATCCAGAGCAGATTTATGATTTGCCTATGTCATAACCCATAATCTGGAGGGACGTGTCAAGCACCATTATGACAAGCAAATGAGCGAAGCCGCTTCCTAACCTATCAGTCAAATGACTCAGTCCCCCAAACCACCCCACAAGCAGACCGTGACAGACTCCGGCGGGGGAGCGTCTGAAATCCCGGGGCCCCGGCATAGGGCCAAGGAGTTATTGTACAAAGCCACCCGCAAGGCTTGACTTAACTCTGATAAGCCAGCGGCGTTTGTTCATGAAGGCTGGCGTGTGAGTGAGCGACACCACGCCACCTCCGGCGGCTCAGGCGCCATCCCGAAGATGCATCAGAGAGCAAAAGGGAAAAACTCCTGCGGGGGATTCCTCTTCCCCCTCTTTTCTCACCACCAAGACTTTTGCATAAAGCTTGACACTCGGGGAGGAATTTAATGTGGCACATTCAAGCTTTTTTTTTCTGTTGTCCTTTTTTCTTTGTCCGCACGGCCCGGGTTCACCATGGCTCTCCCTCCCAAATGGTATCAGTTTCTGGTGTGTGTCTTTGCGTCGCTGGGATCGGTGCTGTACGGATATGATCTGGGTGTCATCGCCGAGGCACTCACCAGCCCCTCGCTTATCAATGCCTTTAACGCCGACGCGACCAAACGCGGAGCAGTCACCTCCGTCTTCACCGGTGGCGCTTTCTTTGGTGCCTATTTTGCCGGTCCACTGGGCGACTATGCCGGCCGGAAATGGACCATCTTCGTCGGCGCCCTGATCTTTTTGCTGGGCGGGTACGCGATCTTTGAGCAGCGCTGGACTATTGCAAGGAGGCTAACGGAAACAGAGGCTTGCAGACAGGTGCGCAGAGCTTGAGTTATTTGTACGCTGGTCGAGCCGTCGCAGGGCTGGGGTGAGCATATTACCGAGATCCAGGGAAGCGCGTGAGCTGACTGAATGGGTTTCTTTCATGGGTTGAAGAGTCGGAATCTTGGTCATGATTGTCCCGATCTACCAGGCGGAATTGGCCCATCCGAACATCCGCGGCCGGATCACATCCCTCCAACAGCTGATGCTCGGGGTGGGCTCCCTGGTTGCGTCGTGGATCTCCTGGGGCACCTTCATCAACTTTGCGGACGATGATTCCCGCCAATGGCGCGTCTCCCTGGGGATCCAGATGGTGCCGGCCGTCTTTCTGGCCGCGCTCATCCTGCTGTTCCCCGAGTCGCCCCGCTGGCTGATCGATCATGGCCGACTGGACGAGGGCCTCGCGACGCTGGCTCGCCTCCACGCCCGAGGCGACACCTCCGACGCCTGGGTGCAGGCTGAGTACGAACAGATCACCGTCTCGATCGCCCAAGAGCACGAGGCCGAGGCCAAATCCTACAAGGAGCTCTTCACGGACCCGTCCTGCTTCCGCCGCCTGTTTCTGGCGTGCTCGATCCAGGCCGCAGCCCAGATGACGGGGGTGAGCGCCATCCAGTACTTCAGCACGACCATCTTCGAGCAAATTGGCATCGCCGCCAACGACACCCTCAAATATCAAGGCATCAGCTCCATCATCGCCATCATTGCTCAATTCTGCTGCATGATGATGATCGACAAGACGGGCCGTCGGTGGCCCCAGATCATTGGCAATCTGTTCAATTGCCTCTTCTTTGTAAGCACCCCCTTCCACCAACTGTCTCGACCTCAACAGAACCAAGAAGACACAAATTGAAGTATAAACCGCGCTAACAATCTCATCATCAAGGTCATCCCCACCATCCTCATCGCCAAATTTCCTCCCGGCGTCTCCAACAACACTTCCGCCAGCTGGGCCTTCATCGTGATGACGTGGTGCTACAACTTCTCCTACAGCGCGACCGTCGGCCCCCTGACGTGGATCATCTGCGCCGAGATCTTCGACACCAAGACCCGGTCCAAGGGGGTCTCCATCGCCACCATGACCTCGTTCGCCTTCAACACGATGATCGGCCAGGTCACGGACATCGCCATCGACAATATCGGCGGGTGGCGCTTCTACGTGGTGTTTTGTGTGTGCAACTTCACGAACGCCATCTTCTTCTGGCTGGTGCTGCCCGAGACCGCCCTGCGGCCCCTCGAGGAGATGACGGCCCTGTTCGAGCATGAACCCTGGCTGGTGCCGGGGTCGCAGACGAAGGGGTTCATCGCGCGCAGGCGGGCAGGGGCGATCATGGAGGAGTTGGAGGGGGATGAGAAACCGGGGCGGCTGACTTTCGTGCATGCGGAGGGGAAGTGAGGTTGCTTTCGCGGTTGGAGGGAGGGTCGGGGATATAATATTTTTGCATACAGAACGTGGATATGTGGTGTTATATTGTAACTGGGCAGGAACTAAAGTGACTATGACTATATGAGGTGGAAATTAAATCTACCCGTCCTACCGGCGAAAGAGGCAAGATCCAAGCCCTAACCCAGTCCATCATCCTCATCCACCCTGCTAGTATGTAGGTATCAGAGGATCAAAAAAGCGACCTTCCAACCTCTCTCCCCCTCCCATGGCTGCCTCAATCTATAACACTCGCTTCTACCACACATGCAAGCAATATAAACCGGATTCTTTGTTATACCACTCTTCTCCGACACCCACCATACACCTCTGATGGTCTCCGGTTACGCCGAGTCTTGCTGTAATGGTACATATCTTCATTCAAGGTCGGCCGCGGCATATTCCTCTCCACTGCTTTCATGTCTCAGCATCTCATGAAACATCCCCTGAAATCTCCCTATATAAACGCTAATGGAAATCTACTGCATCCTATATAGCCAAACTGCCGGGGACTTCCAATTGCTCTTTCAGCATAACAGAAGTGTTCCGTGTGCCGAAGAGCCAGAACGCAGTGGACTCCGAGATTCTCTGATGCCCACGAGGCCATATAAGTACCTCTCACATCTCGTATTTCTATACGGAAGTCTCATCATCCCCATCCGCCTTTGTGACAAGACCACCGGATCGACATCACAAAGCACGAGACGAACAAGTGTTTTTGAGTTCCTCTATCACTTATATCAAAACCGTAGCCATGGCACAGCCGCAGCCACAGCAGCCCACCCTGTTCGACCAAGTGGTGACCATCCTGGACTCGGTCTTCCCGCGCGCGGAGGGATACATCTACCTCCGGGGCTGGTCGACCAACACGTACGACGAGAACCAGGTCCTGAACGAGTTCGTTGAGATCTCGACCCCCAGCTCCGGAGTATTCTTCACCATGTTGGGGGGAACCCAACCGGGGGTGCCGGAGGAGCTCTGGGCGGGGCGCAAGCGCTTCTTGCACCTCCAGAGTCTGGCCCCGGCCTCGGCGGGGCGGACCCTGGATTTCAAGGGCATAGTGCTCATCAACCGTCAGTGTCGGCTCTACGCCATGAACCGCGACTGTGAGCCGAAGCGCCTGTCCGCCGACCCCTTGGCCCTGCACACCCCCGTCAATAGCCGCTGGCAAGATCACGCGTACAGTGTTGCGCTGGAATCCGCTGAGATCACGCACCTCTTGACGCAGTTCAAGTACCGGTGCCGCCGGAACCCGCTTTGGATCCCGCCTCCTGGAGCCCAGTTTCAGTGATGGGTGATGGCTGGGGCGTGTCCTGGCCTTGATGACCTGATTTTTCTTTGGTAGATTCAATAATACTTTTATGATTTAGATAAATACACCTCCCTTCCTTGATACTTTATTATCCGCTTCGGAGGCGACTGGCTCTGGCAAGCTCGTTGCACACGGGCTACATATATTTTCCCATGGTTTGTACTAGCACATACGACCACAGGGTGTGGAAAACAGGGCTTCCCGTCCGCTCAGCCGTACTTAAGCCACACGCCGGGAGGTTAGTAGTTGGGTGGGTGACCACCAGCGAATCCCTTCTGTTGTATGTTTTTGTCTTGTTGGTCGCACTCTCCATCCTTGCCAATGTTTGCGACGTCATCCTTGTTCTAGGTCCATCCTGGTAAAGCTGTTCAATCAAGAACATTCAGCACTTGGCGGCATTCAGCCAGCCGCCTGAATGTCCCGATTCGGGGCTGGCTACATCACTGGCGCTCAGGGCAGGGCGGCAGACGAGATTGACAAGCTCGGCTTCGCGCTGATCGAGCTTTCTTCTTCTGCCCGGCTGGCTGCTTTTTCTTTTCCTGCCTTTTATGTCTGTGTTCCGCTTTACTGGCCTCGGCATCCCCCCTTGTAAGCCGAGGGCTAATCCAGCGCTGTGATGTGAATACAGAGCTGGTTCCCTGTATTACTGAAGCCGAACCATAGGTGTATTCCTTGAATGTGTTTTTGGAATGAAATGACAATATCTTTGAGAGAAAAACTAAGATTCAATTCACGCACAATAAGACCTTCCGGTCCATATTCCCTCACGCATTATCAATAAGCTGCTGGATTTGGATGGGATCGAAGGGTGCAGTCTCCACCTCCTCCCCGCCCTTATAGAGAACCGTCAAGGGCATCTCGTCGGGTGAATGCGGCGGGAGAATGAACCCACTGTTCACAATGACCAAGTCCACCTCACCCCCCCGGGTCTCGTCCGCCTCCTCGAAGAGTGGAAGGAGAGGCGAATTGGGCCCCATCCACGGAGGCCAGTAATGTACCACGACGGACTTCGGGGTTTCGTTGATCGCCTCGATTACTTCGCCGGGACTAGAAGACGAGACGGAGGTCAGTCATCGGCGAGGAAATGGAGGGGAGGGTGAACCCAGGCATACTCTCTAAGGACTTTGACAGGCATTTTGTGGCAGTATTAGGCTTCGAATTTGGTCTTGATTGATAGAGATCTTAGATTTGGTCTTGGTCTTGGGGTTGATGGATATGCTGGGAAGCTGGCAACAAGCCGAAGCAGAAACGTGGCCTGAAGCTCAATTTATAGAAGCATTTGGGGAATACAACGTAAGCTTTCAGCTGCGGCTTAGCCCAGCCACGCTATGTGGATCGATCTTGTTGTCGTCTTATCACATCGGCTTTGGTGGAGGGGCTGAGTGGGCGATACGACTGAGTAAAGTTCTCAGCTCGTGGGTCTTTTCCTATTGTCGGGAGCTGACCGGCTCTTCTTACTACTCAGTATGGTCTGTAGTTTTCAGCTCGAGCTAAAAGTGGATTAGATCTGCAATCTCTACGTCATCTGATGAATCAATCAATGGTAGGGTCTCCGTAGTTCAGCTGATAACAAATTGTGGTTACCGCGCAAACAGCGAGTCATGCTGGGTGGATCTGCCCCACGGATCTCCGAGAATCGACTCATCTCATGCAGATCACTCTCAAACGCAATCGTGAAGTCCAGCTGCCGCTCCCTCGATCTCTGCTACTTTGTTTATATTCTCCTTCGCAGTGTTTATACTCATATAGCTTGGCTTTGCGTACTGGAAGCCACCAGGGCGCGAATGGGACAGACGGCCTTAGGGCCTCGCTGGAGATAACCCTATGCCGCCACAATTGTCTTCAAGAGCAACACGTTACCTGCACTGATCATTCAGAATCCCACCTGCAAGAAGCTACGCTTACTCCAGTATTATCTAATCATGTCCTGGGAGCATCGAGAATAGATTCCGCATTGATTAAAGTATAGACAACAGGCAACTACTCAGCCACGGACTGTCTTCGCCCTCTGAGCCGCCGCCTCGCCGGCAAAATCTTCCCAAAGACCGCCCCCTGAGTCAACCCCGAGCCCCCCGGATAATTGAAGGCGAAGAAGCGCCCGGCCATCGCCCCAACCGCCCAGAGACCCGGCATGACAAGCCCCTCCTCATTCAAGACGTGCGCCGCATCATCCGTGCGCAACCCGCCGTAGGTGAACGTGATGCCACACATGACGCCATGGGCCACAAACGGACGCTGGCCGAAGGACAGAGCCCAGTTACTCTTCGCAATGGCCAGCGCAGTGCCTGTAGAGACATGATCGATGATGAAAGCATTGAAGTTCTCGACCGCATCCGGAGGCGTGGCGGCGTTGTACTGTTTGCGCTTTTCTCCATCGAAGAACTTGACCTAATCTAAGCTCAACCCATGACGGTTGACGTCGGGAGGCGGGAAGTTAGGGCTCTTGGCCAGTGGTGACATGGCAGGGAACATTGACTGTCGCACTGTCTGATGTCCTGGCTCATGCTCCGGTAGCCTGTTCTTCGCCAGACAACGTCTTCATTCGTTATAAGAGGCTAGCCACAGCTTGTGGGACGACTTGCCCAGACCCCCTTTTGACATCTGATTCAAGGCCGGCGAAATCAATAGCAATGTTCTCATCTCCGCATTTAAGAGAGACTGTTAGCTCCATCGGAAGATACCAGTGCCAGCCCATTCGGAATTTCCTCCTGGAATGCTTGTTCCATCCGCCACCCCCCGGTGTCCGCCGCCTCGCAGCAGCCACTAGAACGCTAATTCAGGCACTTCGCCGAATGCCCTGGCTAACGAGACCCTGCACATTGAAGCAAAACAAGACACAGCTGGGGCTGTGGAAGCTCTCAAAGATGGACTCATCGAGGCCAATGTCACAGATGGTCAGTCTGTTCCCCGTTCTTTTGCAACAAGGATGGCGCATCATGTGTACAGTGAAAGAGGAGAGCGACGACAGCCCAGCAAGAGATGTAGCGAAGGCGATCTTGCAAGTCCTAGCCGACTACACCGTCAATTGCCAGAGGGGTGGACCCATGTCGTGGGAGAATGCGGAAGGCTTCCTCCCGACAATCATGAGCTTTGTGCAGAAGCAAGAGCCTGCTCGAATGGTTCTGCCTGCGTTATCTTTCAAGTCCCAACTACCAGGATAAAACCCTAGGTGTGCTCCCCGATCTGGGGGAGGAGTTGGCCTTGCAGCATCTAAACGGGCTTTGCCTGAACATCACCCAAATATATTTGCCGGGGGCAGAGGTACGTATTTCTTCAGAGGGTCTTGTACATAACGGTAGGTTTATTTCCTTTCTATTATATAGTTCAATCTCCACCCAACTGACAAGTACCAGACATCCTCGGGGTCCCCGATGAAGTGGTTTGGGACTATGGCGAAGCATTGCGCCAGATCGCCGTGGACCAGAACCTGGCTCACATTCGATTCATTCGGCTGGCCGACCTGCTGGAGCACCCCAGATCCACGAAAGAGTTCTACGTGACGCATGCATCCCGCCTGCGCCGCGAGCTCACCCTGCGCTTTCAGGACCCTTCTTTCGACCCCCGGGAGGCCATAAATGCGGACATGGACCTCCTCCTCACGTATCGGGGGTACATCAAGTTCCTAACCAAGGATCTCGCCCATCGCCCAAAGCTGGCCAAGTCTGAACGGGCGCGGGTCGAGGAGATTTCGCAGACGGCGCGGCGCATGCTTGCGCGTGGGCAGATCTACGCCTCCGCCATCAAGGCCCAGCGCGGGGACTATGTGCGCCTCTCCATCCACGAGCAAGACCAAGTTCTCCACCTGCGTGGTCAGGATCGAGAACGCCGCGGACGGCGGCGCCCGGCTGATCCCCGTCATCGACCGGCTCCTGTATGACTACCGGGTGTGTCTGCGGCTCGCCTAGGAGGTGGGCGATGTGCTTGTCAACGACATCACGGCCATGCTGCATACCCGCACCGCGTATTGAAACAATGCGGATCGGGAACTGTGGCGGACTCATTGCGATTGATCCCTTCAAGGACGGCGATCGTGTTTCCTGTATATCAAAGCAGATTGTAGAAAACTCCAATTTCCACGGCTGGTTGCCTTGTCGGTCTGGGCGGATAATATCTCCCTCTATCATGCTGAGCTGCGGTCGTATTTTTGTAAAAGACATGCTCAAAAGGGGATTACTGCGTGTTGGGGTCGAGGTCATTTAGCTTGGCGTAGGCTATACCTTTGGGCCTTTCTGACTGGAGTCTCGATGTTGGCTTGGTGAACGAAGCCTGGGCGCTTGGCCGGTCGAGGCTCCTCTCTATGTTCGTGCAGCGAATGAGGAAATATCCCTGCCGTTGCTTGGCTGGTTGTGGGGCTGCAGATGGATTTTATCTTGCCACACGAATGGGTGGGAGATGCGTAGACGAAGCGGGCAGGCATCGGCCGGTTCATTTCCCAATCCAGCCGAACGCTCATTGCCTCGGAGCTTGATGTGGTCTGTTTTTGAGGGAAAGTGGCCCCTTCTCGGAAACGATGGGCCTAATGAATGTCGCCGGCTGGCCTCGGAGTCTGCTCACTGGACCAGTCTAGCAGTATGGTAAGGATCCAGGTAACATTTCTCCGGGCCGCCGAGTCGGGTGCACAAGCAACCAGCCAGGTATCCGGTAGGATGCTGTTCATCTTCTCGAACGGTGAGACTCATGCTTCAGTCAGCAGTCAGCCCACCCCCCACGGCCCGGTTCAATCAAATGCAAGGCCAGCTTGTACCCCATGGTGGACCCCACACACTCAATCGCCGCCCGACAGAGCATGATCCGATCCGGGTCGGCGAAGGGGCAGTTGACGACCACCCACATCGGCCAGAGCAGCGTATACCCGTTGGCCAGCTTGGCATGCTCATGCAGCCGAAATCGGTGGCGTGCCTCTACATCGAGATCGCCAAGCGTACTCGTGACCGTCGCGCAGATCACCTCCACCAGATACGCGATCCCATCCAGCAGGAACATCGCCGGATCATCCGGGAGCCCCAGCACCGCCAACTCGGGTAGGGAGGCGTGTCGGCCCTGCAGGAAGCACCACTCCTCCCAACAGTCGAGGAACTGCTGGTAGAACGAGATCTGCGCCGCCTGCACCCCGGCCAGGAAGCAGGTCGTCCACGGATCCCGCGCACGAGACTCGGACGTGCTGTGGAAATCGGCGGCGGTGTGGTGGTGCTCGGAGAGCGGCGAGGGTGTGGGTGTGGGTGTGGGGGTAGGATTCTCGTATTGATTGCGCCAGTGGTTGGGGATGGTGGCTTGCCAGTTGTGGAGCTCGATCAGCAGGGTGCACGCCTGGACCAGCAGCGCGTGCAGGGTGTCGGCGTGGATCGGGGACGAGGGGCTCGTGCGCCGACGAGCGTCGGTGGCCTGCATGCAGAAGTCGGAGAGTTTGCCCGTCAGGATCGAGGAGCGGATCACGGTGCACGGGTGCGTGATCCCGTCGAAGGAGGGCGGCATGCAGGCATATCGGAATTCCCGGCGGATCATCGCCTGCACTTGCTGCGGGGTGGGCTTAGGGCGCACTCTCTTGGTTGCAGCGGGAGGGCGTGCTGGTACTCACCATTTGGGTGTATGCCCAGCCGCATAGGCGCCGGCTATACTTGTTGCTTCTTGATGGGATGCCGCGCAGTTGCATAAGGGAGTAGATGCCGGGGATGTGGGGGTTCAGGGATCCTGTCGTCGCACCCTCCCCACTCAGATCCTGGCCAGGTGCTCGGTTAGTCACGCTCGATATGAGTGTTCGTTGTTTATCCTTGTCGGGCCATCCTACCGAGAACATGCTCAGGAACAACGAGGCGGCAAAGATCTCGTCGCGTACTTGCGCCTGGCTGAAGCTCAGTGCCTGATTCAACAGCCGCAAGGCCAGACCATAGTGCCTTCGTGCATTGATCTGAAACTTGGGCACCCGCGCCCTGTGGAAGAGCGTCAGGTAGGACACCGAGAGAACGGCATGCTTGAAGCACGGATCGTTGCCCCGCTCTTGGAAGAGGTCCGGGAAGAAGGCCAGATGGCCCTCGCAGGGCGATCGCTGGACTTTCAGCACATGGTGGTGGTGAAAGTAGCATAGTGACATCAGCTCGCTGTCCTCGGGAATGATTGAAGTAATCGTGCTTCTTGGCTGCATCTTTGCGGAGTCGACCTTCTTCTGCTTCGGCCCATGTGGGCTAGAGGGAGATGACCTCGCGTTTCGGACGACTTTCAACTTCCCGGCAGTGCTTCCCTGCGCAAGCTCATATCCTCGGAAAGCGAAGGAGTCGGGATAGCCCGGACAAGAGACCCCATGCGTGCTGCAGCGCTGACAGCCTGGCTTGCCTTCATCGCACTGTACTTGGTTGTCAGTATACGTACAACTATTGCAGAGAAATTTAGAGCAACAGAGAACAAGTTCCCTCGTACCTTGACCTTGCGCTTGCGACAGAGAACGCAGCCGGAGCTTAGCTTGCCTGGAAAAACCATCTCGAGGAGGCTGCGTTGAATGCATGCAAACGATGGCGAAGGAACAGAGTTTATCAGATGATCAGATTATCAAAATCGCCATGGCTCGACGCTTATTTAATCTGATTGTCGTAGGAAGGCATCTGCGAAAGAATGTATCTGATTAGGGCTTGGCTTGAGCCCTACCCGGTTCCATCGGGCTTCTGCCGCCACACTAGCCCCGATTCAGTACCGGCTTGCGAGAGCCAAGACCTCGGACTTCGGCGGTAATCTGATAGAAATCATACAATCCTTGGTCCATGGATATCAGGGTGGGCGTTCCGAGGATAAAATGGTCGGCTGTGGTCCAGAATGCATCAGGCACGTAATCAACTCTTTTTTTTTTTTTTTTCGCATGACAATCTCTTCGATCTTAAGCATAAAGCATAATATTCTGACATCCGAGATGGGTAATCCCAGGTATAACCGTGAAGTATGCCACCTACCTCCCCAATCACAGTAAAGCAGCAGAAGCTAAATAGTTGCGTGGAAGCAGGACGGCCGCGAGCTCGTTCTTCTGCAACACATCTTCTCCCTGCCTCATCTGGAGACCTCCCTCCGTGGCAACCCGGCCGCAGTCTTGGCAGAGATTGACCGGTTCGCCCGAGAGCAGTCCCATCTGATTCACATTGGCCCGGAGAAAGGCGCCGTGGTCTCCTCGCTTATTGCCGAGCGAAAGCCGCAAATGATGGTCGAGCTTGGCGGGTACGTCGGATATTCGACCATTCTTTTCGGCCACGCGGTGCGCCAAGCCGGAGGCCAGCACTATTTCAGTCTAGAGATCAACCCCGTCAGCGCGGCCATTGCAAGTCTCCTGATCGACTTGGCCGGGTTGAAGGATTTTATCACCCTGCTGGTGGCCCCGGCGCATTTGTCTCTGGCCCGGCTGACGAGGCAAGGGGTGTTCGACGATGGCATTGACGTCCTCTTCCTCGATCACTTCAAGGATCGCTATCTCCCTGATCTCTGGCTGGCCGAGAATCTGGGGCTGCTGAAGCCGGGTAAGTCCGTGCTGGTCACGGACAATGTCTCGCGTCGTGGGGGTCGACAGGAGACGGACGAGCCGAACAAGCCACATTATTTGGACTGGGTGCGGGGCTCCGTAAAGCAGAAAGAAGAAATTCTGCAACGCTTTGCATTCAACGTGCCGTCGGATGTGCAGCTTGCAGAGATGGTGCGCGGGGGCGGCGATGCAGCTGCGATATCTGCGGGGTGGGACCTTGCTTTGGTTCCTGGTATGCCGAGGATGACCTATGAGTCCCTAGGTCAGTATTACACGGGACGAGACGATTTCAACGAGAAGGTATGGTGGCATTTTCCGCCTATGACCGCACTGACTGGATGCTGACTGCACGTACAAACAGGATGTAGACATTGCTCAGCTGATTGCACAGTAGAAATGGTGTCCGTCAGACGGGTCGCTGCCAGGCACTCACGGGCGGTTGGAAACCAGTTTCGATGCAGTGATCAAGTTATCAGTTTTGAATTCATGTCTCTGGTATCTAATGCTTGCCGAATCTTTTATTCTGGAGAATCATGTGATATACGCGGCCGTACGCTGTTCAGTCCACATGTTGTTATCCGATAAGGTCTTTAGTTCGAACCACTGTGCTGTATTGCTTGACATAGTATCACCTCAGAGCAATATGCCTTCAGGTCCGTAGTTTCGAAGCATGCATCACTCTTGATCATTGGGTATCTGATGATATGCTGTGCAGCTGGGTCGGGCATAAGTGAGGTACTGGTAGCATTGCTGCACAGTACATCCGCTTACTTGGCCACACGTCAATAAGCCTCAACAGTGGTTTGTTTCATGTTCCAGGAACATACATTCCTGGCTTTTCAAGGGTTGTTCTTCAGCTGGAAGTGTGCAGGCAGTCAAAGCTGAGGAAATGAGTTCTCGTGACATGATTGGCCGTGCGCAAAGAGCCAGCGTACCTAATCGGACCTCCTTCTGCGGTGTCCACGGTCCTTCCATTCACATCTCTCCTTCGATATCACGGTTGAAGTTGATTGTAGTCTCCTCTCAGTCTTTCCGAAGCCATTGATCGACAGGTAGGAAAGGATGCATACCGTGTACGTACCCTACAGTTGAGGAAGGTGATCTGACAGGGGCCCACATAGCGCTCCACCCATGACATGCCTGTCAAAGACTCCCTTACTTTGGCCACAAAGTCAGTTCCGGCACAAATGCTTCTGCAAAAGAGTGCATGATGTAGAGATACGGCAGAAGTGGCAATAATAATCATGAGTAATGGACAGTAACTTGACCTAACTAACGGTGCTGATTCTAGGTGGAAATGACGACACCCTAAGCAAACAACGCGTCCCGCGCGTTGTGACGAACAAACACGCATAACTTAGTTATCTTATCATGGGTGGAATTTGATCCATCACATTCATCTCACATTCAACACATCCAAACTCTCCTTTTCCCTTATTTTTACCATCCACCCCCAATTCCCATTGCTCATTCTATCTTTATTCCTTCCACAGCTCATCTCATCTCACCTCACTTCCCTCACACAATGGCATCTGAAACAACCAACATCCCGCGCAACAAGCGCTGGGCCGCGGTCTCCGCCTCCGGCAACGCCGATGTCGCCTACCACCTCTTCCTCAAGGAGAAGCCCAACCCCTACGAGTTTGTCTGCATCTGCCGGGTCCCCAGGGCGGAAGAAGACGAAGACAATGAGGAGGAGGACAGCGAGAACGAGAACGACGAGCCCACGGCCGACTGCGACACGGGCGAGAGCTGCATGTGTCGCAAGCCGGCAGCCGACCACCCCGACCACCGCTGGACCATCTCGCGCGCCGGCATGCAGCGCTTGAACACCTACCAGGACATGCTGAATCTGCGCAACCCGGATGCCTTCGACATGTACACCTTCAACGACCACGCCGGCTACGGCGCCATCGAGGTGGCCCAGAACATGCTGCTCGACTTCCAGGAGGCCGCCGGCAACTGGAAGGAGCAGTGGGCCATCTGCGAGGCGCTCGCCCTGCTGTTCAACACCGACTCGCTCGACCCCATGGTTGGGTAGGACTCACTCTCTGCTGATACAAGTGCCATGGGCGGTGCTAATCCATTTAATCCATTGCCAGAATTGACGACGGCGACCTCTTCGGGGAGACTATGATTATCCTCGAGCTGATGTTCCTGAGCATGCTGGCCGACCTCGAGCAACAGGGTCAGTTGGCCCACGTGCGCAACCTCGGCTGATTCATGGGGATGGTCGCGCGGGAAGCCGACGCCATGCGCTCGGACGGGTTCATCGAGGCGCCAGAGGGGAAGAAGAAGAAGAAGACCTACGCCGGGGAGCACTTCGTACCGTATCTGCTCGCCTACGGCGCCAAGCACAACATCACCATGTACGGGCCGTCGAACATCGCCGACATCATCGCTGAGGCTGAGGAGGAGGCCGAGGAGCAGAACGTGGAACTCCCCGCAGCCGCCCAGGATCCCTGGGGCTGGGCGACGTGCTTCAAGGCGTACGAGCGCAAGAACAAGGCCACTGCCTATGGGGCGGGCAGCCGGGGCAAGGCGGCGATCGGTGGAGACTCCCTCGATATCACCACCTACTCGCCCGCCGAGCGCAAGGCGCAGAGCTTCAACAAGAAGGATCCCTTGACCAAGGATATGATCAAGGCGCTCAAGGACGGCATGTGTCTGAGCATCGGCTGAGCAGTGTGCTTTTCTTGTCTGTTGACTCTTGAAAGATGACAGGTCATGTCAGGTTGAGTGGCTCTTTGGATGTTCTTTTGTTTCAGGGTTGATTTTGATAGCGAATGGTCTGGTTGCCCCGGCTTTGTTTTGTGATTTCCGTCTCCAGGCCGGACCTGTGCTATATGTGTGTATCAAGCGAGAAGAGTATTTGCGATTGCTACAGTGGAACTAGCTATGCCCGATTTCGAATTGAGTCTCAATCGGATTCAACCCGAATACCACCGTAGGGAAGCGACAGCCCTCTTCTTGTGCTTGTGCTGGGGAAATTAATGTGGGGTGCGGAGAAACACTTGAGCTCGATGACTAATCGCCCTTCGCAAATTCCCCCCCGCAGGCGCGAAAAAGCGAGCGAGTCACATCGACTTCAATTGTCACTTTCCCAACTATACTTCCATCCCGTACCGGCAATGAATCCCTTCCACCGACCATCACAGACAGCAGCCACCTGGCGCAAGGTCGGCCTCGCGTCCGACTTCCCGGACGTCGACTCCGAGGATGCCAAGTCGCGGATCAAGGCCAGCTGCAAGGCATTCCATGTCCCCACCACGGCCACCACGGACGAGTGCCCGTCCGACACCCCCGTCGAGGCGGACCTGGACATGCCGGGCAACATCAACGAACAGGTCCTCGTCTTTCGGTACAAGGGCAAACTCCATGCTATTGACCATGTAAGCCTTCTTTATTCTAGATCCTATGAGTTTTGTGTAGACCAGCAAGCATTGATGCATATATACCCCCAGCAATGCCCTCACGCCCTGTATCCACTATCCTGGGGCAGCGTCTTTGACATCGAGGACTTCGGTATCACTCTCAGCGCGGGCATCAACTGTCCCAAGCACGGGTGGTCGTTCGATCTGTTCTCGGGGCAGGCGGACCGTGGCAACTACAAGCTGAAGGTCTGGGAGGTGCAATTGCGCGATCCCCCGGCGTCGGATGAGGGGGCCGCAGAGCCTGTCGAGCAGGAGGTCTGGGTGAGGCGAAAGCAGCGGATTGGCTAGGGTGAGTAACACGGATTGACGGTCCGAAGCTGATGGTATGTGCGGCCTCTCAAGCCACGTGCCCGTTGTGGATGGTCATACTGAGGTTCATCGATGCATATCGCGTTGTTGTCGCGGGTGATGTCTTCACACTGGATCCGTCCTTTTGTGGCGACCTTGGTTGTGATATGCAGTCAGCGTGGATACGGGGTCGTGAAAGTCCCTTGATTGTACATAGCTCTAGAAGTCACTTGGCAACAAAGATGTACATTAGTATGGGGCTGGCTGTAGAGAGACGCTCACCAAGTCATTTCTGGAAGGCGGCAAACGGCCCCAGAGCACAACACTATTGGCCCAGTCGCTAAACAGCAGCCGAGAAGGAAGCCAAAAAGGAAACGTGGTGCTAAAAACATTGGACTTGGGGGGAATCGAACCCCTGACCTCTCGCATGCGAAGCGAGCGCTCTACCACTGAGCTACAAGCCCAAGTTGATGTATGGTGGCAAATAGTCATGCTTGTCGTACAATCCAAACCATCTACTAGGCAGCACTATTTCTGCGTGCAAGATGCAACACTCGAGGCAGCAAGTCCTTCTTGGCTGCATTGCCAATTGGCGCTTGAAGAGGGGCGGAACATGTCTTCCTCCAGTCCAGCCTTAAGGGGCGAAGCGCCAGTCTTGGCGTTTCTGACGGTCTTAATCCAATCTCGCTCCGCGGCCGCCAATTCCTCTTGCTCCCATGACCCTGGAGACCCTCAGGACTGCTGTGGGCTGCTTGGCACAGACCATAGAGCATTGGCACAAATCCACTTCATGCACCCCTATGGCTGATCTGTTCAGTCGGTGTCGCATAAACCGACTTTTTCCCAGCCGCCACGATCACAATGCAAGCGCCCCCAAAGCAGTTCGAGACTAGGCGTGTGGTGTTACCTATCTATTCTGGGACCTCCAACGTGTAACCTCCCCACGCGCCAACCCTGCCATTGAGGATGACTGAACCTCCTCTTTCCGTCACATCGACTGCCGACTATTGATTGCTGTCGACTATTACCCTGTCCCTGGGCCCAATGGCAACCGGGAGGGTGGAACCACCCCCCAGCGACAACTGCAGGGCCAAGAGAAACCAGTTTGATTTCTCCTCTCGGCAGGGCTGACTTGGGCAAATGCCAATCCCTTCTGCCTAGGCTGTCCGGACTCGTTTGAATTATAATAATAAGCGGGCTAACTGCCCTTTGCCCATACCCCGGCTCAGTCCCAGCTTTTTTCCTGTTGTCGGTGCTCACATCCCCCCCCCCCCCCCCATAAAACCCACCATGTCATACTACGGTCAACAACAACAGCCACCTCCACCACAGGGATAGTACGTTAGCAGAGGAGTAGCCGAGTCTACTAGACGAATTTGTTACTAATGAGATCTTTCTAGTTACCCACCTCCCGGTGGTCAATACCCACCTCCCCAGCAAATGCAGTATGCTCCCCCACAAGAGCAGTCGCAGTCCAAGGACCGTGGGTGTCTCACCACCTGGTATGTGCTGACCTGGACCCGAGCGGACCTGACTTTGGCTAACGGCTCTCAGTCTTCTGACCATGTGCTGTTGTTTTCTCTGCGAGGAGGCCTGCGAGTGCTGCTTCGAGATCGTGGAATGCTTATGTTGTGGATGCTAGTCGCGGTGCTGTACTATACCTTTGTTTGAGATTGCTCCTGCTTCTGCTCGTTATGTGTTCGGCCTGGTGGATGCATCAGCCACGTCTATACTTCTCGTCTGTTTGTAGTGGTAGCTTACTAGATGAATTAGTGTCTTTTCTCGCATCGTTACCCAATGCGTCACTCACATAGCCAAGGCATCTCATGATCGAGATCAGCGTGGTCGTCAGGCTTGATCTGACACCTCTGCCTTTATACTCTTTCGCTTCCCACAATGTATCCCCCAGAGCCTGATCAGCATCAGAGGCATTTCTCCGGGCTGAACTATTAGGTTCAAGAGAAGAGCACGTCGAGATCTCGCTTCTTCTCGAGTTGAAACAGCCATTCTTCACCCAGGCTTCATCTGCTGGCTTGCGTCTTTCTTTCCGTTGCTCTGATTCTCGTCATAATCCTCTCACTCGAACCTTACATACAGCTTGGTTCCAGACACCTGCTCTCTCCTCTTGCTCTTCCCTCCAGCAATATTGATATCGTGATCCACCATCTCCTCTCACAAGCCTAAAGTTCCTCTCAGCGCACCACCACCTCCGTGTCGACGATTCGCCTCCCTCAACAATCACATTCTTTGGTAATCTCGCATATCAAAATGGCAGGCAAGCGGCCCCCCTCAACAACCAGCCCATCCAGAGCCCCGAAACGAGCCACCCCAGACAAACCCGCCAACGACCCCAACGACAAACTCCCCACCAGCTCTCTCCCCGTCGGTCCGATCTGCCTCCTCCCCCACCAAGCCCACATAACCCTAAACGAATTCCTCACCTGGCGCACCTCCCCCCTACCACCAGCAATCCCCGCCTTCGACGACATCTCCCCCCAACGCATCCGCGTCGGCCTAAGTCGCGACCTGCCCCCGCACCGACTCGACGTCCACTACCTGACCAGCCAAGCCTACGAGCCCGTCTACCTGGCGCCCAACACCCGGTCTAGCACCTACACCCTCCTCCAGTCCGGCGGCGAGGCCCTGCCCACAGACGACGTCGTCCTTTACCTGCCCTTCACCGACCCCCGGACCTGCCTCTTCGTCGCCCGCAACTCCCTGCGCGACTACCGGACCAAACTCACCGCCGCGGCGGACGCCTACCACGCGCGGCTACGGGCCTGGCGCGCCCAGCGCCGACAGTGGGAGGCGGCGCTGCTGGTCGCGCTGGGGCGGCGCACGCCCGAGGAGACAGCCGCGCTGATCCGCAGCGAGGCGGCCAAGGATCGGTACCGTCCGTGGTTCGTGGGGATGGTGGCCCCCGCGGACGGCGGGTACGAGTTCACGAGCCCGGTTGCGCTGTGCGATGGGCCGGTGGTGGCGTCGGCGGTGCGCGCCCGGCTCGATCATGTCGCGCGCACGATCAGTGCGTTGACGGACCGCTTGCGCCTCCTTGCGGAGGCCGGGCGGTACTTTGTCGTCGATGAGTTCGCGGAGGAGTACGAGCTGCGTCCCGAGAATGCGGCGCTTGATCACGCGGCGTTCGCGGACTGGGCCGTGGAGCGGTCGATGCATTGGCTGTGGGCTGTGCGAGAGGGCGTGGTTCCTGAGATGGAGGGGTTGGTCAGGGATTTAGGCTCTGAGAGGGAGGAGAAGGAGGAGGAGGATTTTGATGATGAACCGTGGCGTCCTGGGAGGGCTGGGTTGTTTATGGGGACGGGTCAGGAGCAGCCGTGGGGTGAACCGGCGTATTGCTTCCAGGTGGAGGTCCAGCGCGCCGGGCGACCGATCAATGCTTTGTTCGACGAGGAGATGCGGGACTTGCTTTACTGCGTGGAGGAGTGGTATTTTACGGCGTTGGATGAGAGGGAGCGGGCGATTGTGCAGGGGATGGAGTTGCGCTTCTGGCCGATGCCGGCGGAGCTCTATCGCAATGTGGGCGAGGCGTTGGGGCTTGGAAATCCGTTTGGGGAGTGATTTGGTCTGGTTATAAATCTGGTGTTTACGTATCTACATCTGCCTTCGACGAATTGGAACAGCAAAATAACAACAAACCAAAAAAGAAAGTGGCGCTGCCCGGAATCGAACCGGGGCTGGCACGGCCACAACGTGACGTCATACCACTAGACCACAGCACCTGTTGTTGTGATATCGCCATCAACTTTGAGGTACATATCCCTAAATATATAAATGTAGTCAGCTCCCAACAGCAGTCATCAACCCCAGGACAGAAACATAATTTACCAGCACATGATTACCCTCTACCCTTCTTCGCTGTCTCTAAATTCAGTCACTGCTTCTTAAAGAATTGGGCCGGTGCACAGGAAGTGTCCACTCCCGTAGGAAAATCTTCTCGTCTGTTTTGGCCAACAGTGGTCAAACCCCGGGGGGTCTATTTATATATCTGTGTTGCCGTAGGGGCGTTACTCTCTAATTGTCTAGCACTCACACGCGTTCTACCCCAAGAGTAAGTAATTGAAAACAGGTAATATGCAACCACTATTCGAATTTCGTATCATACATGACACAGCGCTACTCGCATAAATTATCGGAGGTCAACTCCGAGATGCGCCAGGTGCAGTGTGAACCCCGCGGGTCCGACCTCTCTTTTCCCCACACCAAACAGCCGTCCATTCATCTACATTCCATATCCAGTCCTCAAATCTACTGCCTCAAACACGTCTGCCGCCACAAAGCCCAACACCTGGCACTCTCTAGAATATTCTCCGTCGACCCCATTACCGCCTCAAAGTCCTCCCCCCCCTCTCCCCCGTCCCCCGGCCCATCCACCTCCCCATTCCCCACATCCACCAAGCTCTTAACCCCGAACCGCTCCGCCGGGAAATACTGATGCACCACCTCCGGCACGACAGACAGACACTCCAGCCTCCCCGCACGACACTGATGCATAACCGCGATATCGAACGCCTCATCCCCACCGCCCCCGACAAGCTCGAGCACCTTCCGCGCCCCGTCGCGGGACAGCGCGTACGCGAACGAGCACACCGGGTTATACGACCGATACACCGCCCGTCGTCGGTCGGGCAACCGCGCGATATACTCCCTCGCCCAGCCGGAGTACTGCGCGTGCGGAATGGCGGTGGGGTCGTCGAAGACCACGGTCTCGATGCTGTCCTCCCAGTACTCGCCGCAGTGGCCGAGCCAGAGGAGGTCCCAGGCCCGGCCGTAGGGCGCGTTGTCGTTGTCCTCGGTGGGTGAGACGTGGGTGAGGTTGCGGACCGCGGCGGCGATCCGCGGAGTCTGGGCGCGCAGGGCCCGGTCCCAGTCGACGTCGTCTTCGAGGATTAGGGCGGTGTCCAGACGGGATTGGTGGATGTGTTTGATGAGGTCGAGGTGCGCGAGCCAGGCTTTGCTGGCGCCTTGGGTTGGGTGCTGCGTGCTGTCGCCTAGGGCTTGGAATGCGGTGACTAGGGCGGCGGGGATGGGGGGCTGGGGTGGGAGGGCGATTTCTAGTCCGGTCAGGTTGGCGGCGGCGAGGAGGCCTCGTGTTCGCCAGGAGGGGCCGGCGGAGAGGGCGAAGATCGCTTGGAACTGGTCTGAGGTTAACATCCACTGGTCTTGTGTATCGGAGAAGGAAGGCTTACACCCAATGTCGAGTTGGCTGCGTCGCTGACTGGTGAAACATCAGACGAGGGTGAAGCTGAGTGTTCTAGCTTTCTAGAGGGCGCGATCGGGGAATATCGATACAAGGTGACTATGATCAAGAGAATGCAGCCTGCTGCGGTAAGGAAGAGGCATTGTCGTGGTGCCAGAAGCATATTGAGAAGATGGAGAATATTTAATTAGCTTATCATGTCTCCTAGGAAAGAGAGATTCGAGGGTTGAGTCTTTATCAGGGCAACTGGTCGAGCTATGGGCGGCAACAGCTCATGCGAAGGAAGCTTATAGGCGCGATAACGACACTGACCGGCCTTACGTCCGTCAAATTGTCGTCCAGGGCCAAGATGGCGGCGCAGCTTATCTGCATGGTTAGGGCTCGATGCAGCCAGTGATAGACGGAGCTTTAGCGCTAACCTCGTCTACCCCGGTCGAACCATCCCGTCATCACGCATCCCAGGGGTCACATCGTGTCGGCTTGGCCTGTCTGCGGTGTATCCAAAGAGAAAACATGATGGGGTCCCCGAGATGTGCGAGTCAGACTTCTCTACGGAGTACCGCCTGTGCTAATAGCCCTTAGCCCAGCACACTATGTCTGTGATTCGTTCCAATGCAACTATCCCTGGGGAAGAGCTCAAAATAGCAACAGAGAAACGATGTGTTGGAATGGCGACACTTTTTACCCTACTAGCGATAGTAGCCATTGGTGAACCATCCCCTTGGGATCTCTCTAGCAATGATAAGCCCATTCTTGGGGTCAAGCGAGTTCCCCCGCCCTCACTGTCTGACTACTTTTGGATCCCTCTCTCACCCACCCTGTTACCTGGGCCGGGAGAAGCCAGCCACCAGACAACCGCAACGTCGTTCCGAGTGTACCACCACCCGATAGCAAAATGGTCAAATGCGTCTTCTATCTATGCATATACACCTCCATCATCGTTCATGCGAGAGCAGAGGCAGGGATCTTCTACAATCCTCCGACCGGCGGCCCCATCCACGACTACTCGGAGGACCCCGTCTACACCCTCGAACAGACTGTCCAGCTCCGATGGGCGACCAGCCTCGAATACCTGTCTCTGATGCTCTGGCAGAATGACAATTCCGACTACGAGTGGCTTCAAAGTATGCATCCTGACAGCCATGAGTCTCATATTCATTATGCAAGCCACTAACAACCGCAGCCAACCTCAGCGGTGTCACCAGCTACGACTGGGTGGTCAGCACCCAAAGGAACCTGAGCGACGGCGTAGTGTTCTTCTTCCAGATCCGCGATGCGACCGATCTGGAAGACTGGGACGGGGTGTTCGCCAGCCACTACTTCAATATCTCTGCGGGTACGACCACCACGGCAGCAATCGGAACCTCAACTACAACAACGGCGGTATCGACGTCTGCCACATCCATCCCCTCTGTGGCGTTGACTGCATCAGCTGCTGTCACCGCCACATCGGCATCGGCGGAGACCACCACCCCGGCAGCGACGACTTCGGGGTCGGGTAGAGGAGCAAAGATCGGAATCGGAGTGGGGGTGGGTTTGGGCTGTGCGCTGTTGCTGACGATCGGACTGGCCTGGTACTGGCTCTGGCGACGTAGGAAGGTAGCCAGACGAGGGGCGATGGCTCCGATGGATATGAGAAGCGAGACTGTGCCATCGTATGAGGTGCCGGCTTTCTCGAAGGATCCCAAATACTCGCGTGCATCGGTACCTGCGGAGATGGATGGCCGCGAAGAGGTCCCGCATGAGTTGCCATCATAAGAGACTCACTGCTCCTAGGCCCTGTCATAGGACCATATCGGTGATGATCGGTTAATGATAATATCTACTGGTGCATTAGCCCACCGTAATGAGAGACAAAGCCTGTGTCTCTCAGTATCTGCAAGGCCGCTTGGACCCTCCGTCAGTCGTGGACGTGGGGGTTGGTGTTTCGCCACAAGCCACAAGCTTGTTGCAACCGCGCGCGCATCCAGTGAGGGACAAGCAGATCCTTGCATGAGATGCACCGTCATCATCATCTGACCTGGCCAGACAAACAGACAAACAAGCTAGAAACCTTGAATATCCTGGCCATCTGGCATATGAAGGCTAAACCCAGAGCCCCCCCGTGCAACGTGGGGGCGAGAACCAGAGGCAAGATTGAAATCGAATGACGGGGGATCGACAGCGGGGAAATCGGCCCATTTTGCCTCGGTCTTTGCCTGGCTTCACATTAGTGTCCGACTCGATCTCTGCTGCAACAAACCGGCAAGGGCTCCTGTCGTACCACCAGCTCATCAGGTCCGTGGGGGTGGCACCTTGTTGAATGCACTAGCAATTCCCCCGCATTTGTCGGTGTTATATGGGGTAGCGATCTCTCCCCTCCCCACCCTTCCCCAGATTTCTCTCTCATCCATACTTCCATCCGACATCATGGACAATGACATTAAGCCTGCTGCTCTTCACATCGAGGGCTCTGACTCTGCATCTCCCGACTTTGACCCCGTTCCTCGTCCGCGCATCCCCCTGACCGAAGAGGATGGCCAGAGAATCAAACGCAAAACCGACTGGGCCATCCTGACCATCCTGGTCTGGGTGTATTTCCTGCAGATTCTGGATAAGACCGTCCTGGGATTTGGGGCCACCTACGGTATGACCGAGGACACGCACCTCACGGGCAACCAGTACTCGCTGATCGGGTCGATCGCTCCCATCGCCCAGCTGGCCTGGCAGCCATGTTCTTCCTGGCGTGAGTACAACGACCAAGGACTGGGGGAGTAATAGCTAACCACCCTAGTCATCGTCAAGGTCCGACCCCGGATCCTCATGCCCAGTCTGTGTCTCGGCTGGGGCATCGCTCAGACCTGCATGGCCGCCTGCCACAACTTCAGCCAACTCCTCGCGGCGCGATTCTTTCTTGGACTATTCGAGGCTGGCTGTCTACCGCTGTTCTCCATTCTTGTGGCTCGATGGTATCGTCGGGCTGAGCAGCCGATCCGCGTGGCGGCCTTTTACTCCACCAACGGCTGGGCAACCATCATCGCAGCTGCGCTGTCCTACGGATTGAGTCAGATCAAGTCCGATGCCTTGAAGGGATGGCAGATGTGAGTTCTCCTCCTGTATCCAGTGCATCCAAGTAGCAATGCTAATAACCTTTGACGGGCAGCATCTTCCTGTTCGTCGGCCTCCTCACCATCGTCACCAGCCCGATCATCTACTGGCGCCTCGACAACGACATCGAGACGGCCCGCTTCCTCACCGAGAGCGAGAAGGAACAAGCCGTCGAGCGACTGCGCGCCAATCAGACTGGCACGGGCACCCGGGAGTACAAGATGAGCCACCTGGTGGAAGCGGTGCTGGAGCCCAAGACCTACCTGTGGATCGGGCTGGCGCTGCTCCTCAACATCGGGGCCTCGGTGACCAACGTCTTCGGCCCGCTGATCCTGAAGGGCCTGGGGTTTGGGACAGACCATGTGACGCTGCTGAACATGCCCTTCGGCGCGGTGCAGGTGATCATCATCCTGCTGGCGAGCTACCTGGCCCAGAAGGCGAGCATGAAGGGGGTCATCCTGGCGGCGTTGGTGCTGCCCGTGGTCGCCGGGCTGGCGATGCTGTATGCGCTGCCCCGGGATAGCAGTGCCAACGGGGCGCTCATGGCGGGCTTCTACCTGCTGGCGTTCTTGTTCGGGGGCAATCCCTTGATCGTGGCGTGGATTGTCTCCAACACCGGTGGCACGACGAAGCAGAGTGTCTGCATGAGTTTGTTCAATGCCGCGACCTCGTCGGGCAACATCATCGGGCCCTTGCTGTTTGATGCCAAGGATGCTCCGACCTACCGGCCGGGGTTGAAGGCGTGCTTGGGCATCTTTGTGGCGTTGGTGGGGGTCACGCTGATGCAGTGGGCGAATCTGGTGGTGCTGAACCGCATGCAGGAGAAACGGCGCGTGAAGAATGGCAAGCCGGCCAAGCTGCAGGATCTGTCGATGCGGAGCGGCGCACAGAGCGAGGGCGATGGCGCGCCAGCGACGACGGAGGAGACCGGGCAGCAGGGGCTGATGGACTTGACGGACCGCGAGAATGACGAATTCATTTATGTATACTAGCATGATCACCTTTATGATACACACTGTGCCTTTCCAGCAATCAAGACACCCCCAACAAACAATATACCGTCCCCCAAGCTCAAGCATACCCCACCGGCCTCTCAAACTTGACAAAATCAACCACCCCCGCATTAGCGAGGGACATGCCCTCCCTCCCCGTAACCCCGGGTTCCTCGCCCAGCATATTCTGCGGAAACCCCAACTCCAACGGCTTGACCCCCTCTAAAAACCGGATCTGCTCCTCGGACAACCTCACCTCCAACGCCTGAATATTATCCCTGAGATGCTCGACCTTCCGCCCGCCGACCACGGGAAACACATTCGGATGTTTGGCCAGCACATACGCCAACGCGACGGCGGTCACCGACTCGATCCCCACCTCGGCCGCCACCTTGCCCAGCGCCTCGCTCATCCGCACCTCATCCTCGCTCTGCTCGCCGCTCCCCATCATGCTGCGCAGCCCCTCCCCATTCTCCCTCCGCGCGGCCATGGCCTGGGGCGACTGGAACTTGCCCCCGCCGAGCACATCCCACGGCGCGACGGCCATCCCGAACCGGCGCGCCATGGGGATCACCTCGCGCTCCAAGTCGCGGTGCAGCACGTTCCACCGCCCCTGGTAGATGCTGAACTGCGTCTTGCCCTGCAGGCGCGCGTACGTGTTGGCCGCGCTGACCACCCAGGCCGGCGCGTTGCAGATCCCCAGGTACAGCACCTTGCCCTGCTGCACCAGCATGTGCAGGCTGTCCATCACCTCCTCGATGGAGGTGGTGCTGTCCCACCAGTGCACGTACAGGATGTCCAGGTAGCTGGTCTGCAGCTTGGCCAGCGAGTCGTGCACGCTCAGGTGCAGGCTGCGCCGGTGGTTGCCGGCGAAGTTGATCTTCGGGTAGGAGGGGTGGTAGCTGCTCTCCGTGGTGTTTTGTGGGCCGGAGGAGGAGGAGGAGGAGGAGGAGGAGGAGGCGGGGGTAGGCGCAGGGTTGGGCGGCTTGTACAGCCCCGTGTACTTGGTCGCTACCACCAGGTGGTCGCGCACCCCGCGCAGGGCCATCCACTCCCCGATCCACCGCTCCGACTCCTCGTTCTGGTAGTTGTTCGCCGTGTCGATGAAGTTGCCCCCGGCCGCGAGGTAGGCGTCTAGCAGCGCGAAGCTGGCTTCTTTGGTCATTGAGCCCAGTCCGCCGGACCAGGCGGTGCCGATGGACATCGCGCCGAGTTGGAAGGGCGAGACCCGGATGCCGGCGGTCGAGGAGAGCGTGCGGTACCGGCCTAGGGCGGTGGGGGGAGGGGGCGCGGGGGCGAACATGTCCATTTTGTTGGTGTCGGTGTTTGTTTGTGATGAAAGGGTGGTGGTGTGTTGTGTGGGAGGATTGATTGGGATATAGATGGATGGTTGTGGGGGTGGTGGTGGTGAGAAGGAAGGGGGAGTTAGGGTTGGGCGGTTGGGTGAGAGAGGAAAAAGAACAAGAGACAGGCTGGGGACATGCGCCTTCTTATACCCTCCCTTCTCCTGCTTAGCCCTGATCGGCGAGATTCAACGCTACCCATCGATGGCTCGGCTGGTTTATGCGAGAGTAGTTGAACTGGCACCTTGATCGAGGTTCATGCTCCACCTGCTGCTCAAGTCTAGTCTGATTATGTAGTGGGACTATTGACGAAGGACGATAGATGAACAAGCAAATCAAATTGGATGCTAGCCTAGTCAGATACCAATCACCCAATACTCCAGACATTACGCTATTATACAAAACACTAAGTACTACAGCCTCAGCTAGTCCATCCTATAGGACTGTCATTTTAAGCTAGTCCATTAACCATCCCCTTGACATTCTCCCACACATTGCCCGACCGCTGGAACACCTTCTCCGCCATGTACCGCATTTTCTTGCCCGTGGGACTAGCAATAAAGCCCGCGTCCACCAAGAACTGCACATTCCGGCGAACGGTAGCCTTGACATGCTGGCGCTGCGAGGGAGTCACCACACTCGCATCGGGCAGCACATCCCCGCCGCCGAGCCGGCCGTCAATCGCCTCGAAGACCTGCATCACCGGCCACAGCGGATGGCCCGTGGCGTCGCGCTGGATCGCCTGCTGCAGGGTGTCGAGGTAGGTGGCATGGTCGACGGCGCGGAGCGGGTACTGGAGCTCGTGGTGGAAGATGTCCCAGAACTCGCGCTCGGTGATGCCGTCGGTCATGAAGGTGACGGTGCGCATGGCGTCGGCGGGGCAGAAGGCCTGGTGGATGGTCTCCTCGGCGACGCGGGTGCTGCTCGTGACGAACATCCAGGAGGACTCGCCGACGTCGCGGCTGTAGCAGCGCGCGTCCACCACCGCCGACGCCAGCCGCCACACGAAGTCGTCCGTGTTGGCCACGCCCTCCTCCGGCGTGCCCAGGATCAGTCCCGGCTTGACGATCGCGAACTGGCTCGCGTACCGCGCCGCGAACTGCTTCACCAGCAGCTCCGACAGGTACTTGGTCTGCGCGTACCCGTTCGCGTGCGCCACCTCCGCCGCGATCTCCCGGTCGTCCTCGTCCGGGTGCCACCGGTGACCCCCGGAGACGTAGACCAGCCGCGGCCGCGCCGGCGAGCTGACCGCCGCCTTGATCAGCTCCGCCGTCGAGTCCACGTTGGCCGCGCGCAGCACCTCCGTCCCCGCGTTCCAGTTCACCGCCGCCCCCGCGTGGATGATCGCGTGCACCAGTCCGCCCTCGTTGGGGCTCTCGCCGGTGAGCGAGGCCCATTGCTTGGCCTTCAGGCCTAGTCGTGGCTGCGCCAGGTTGCCCGCCCACACGTCCAGCTTGGTCAGGTAGTAGTCCGACCACCACTGCGCGCGCACCGCCGCGTCCTTGACGCGGATGAACGCCTCGGAGGGCGTCGCGGCGCGCACGTGCGCGATGACGCGTCCGACGTCCGGGCGATCGCACAGCTGGCGCAGGATCTGCGTGCCCAGGAAGCCCGTGACGCCGGTCACGAAGACGGTCTTCTTGACGGGGCTGCGCGTGATGATCGACTTCATGAGCGCGGTGGCTTCCTTCATGGCATCAAAAGTGGAGGCCGGGGATACGGTGGCCGGGGCGGTGCCGGCGAGCTCGGCGTCGAGGAGGGCGGCCAGCGAGCGCACGGTCATCTGCCCGTCCAGGATGCGCGAGACGTCGACCTTGACGCCGTAGGTCTGCTTGATGAAGCTGGCCAGGCTGATGACCTGCACCGAGTCGATGCCCATCGAGGCGATGTTGAAGTCGTGGCCCTGGAGCGGCATGCTGCTGCTGCTGCTGCTGTCGTCGCGGCTGACTAGGCTAGCGATCTTGCTGCTGATCGCCAGCGCCTTGCCCTCGTCCGGCCGCAGCGTGGACACGGTGGGCTCGTTGCGTTTCAGCCCCATCGTCGGCGCGAAGTCCGCCGGCAGCTGCGCAAGCCACGTGTCCACCGCCTTGCGGTCGATCTTCGTCGATGACGAGCTGGGGATCTTCTCAACCACGATCCAGATCACGGGCACCATGTGCGCGGGCAGCGTCTCGCTCATGGACTGGGAGAGCGCAGGCAGATCGAAGCCGGCCTCCTGGAGGGTGACCGGGGCGACCGGGGCTAGCTTGTCACCGCTGGTGGCGGTCAGCTCGAGCGTGGCGATGAGCTTGTTGGCGTAGATCCCCTTCTTGGGGTACGAGACGATCGCCTGCGAGACCGCGGCCGGCAGGCAGAGGTGGTACTCGATCTCACCGAGCTCGACGCGCTGCCCGCGGATCTTGACCTGCGTGTCCTTGCGGCCGATGAACTGCAGCGACCCGTCCGCGCTGTACTTGACGAGATCGCCCGTCTTGTACAGCCGATCGCAGCGCGACCAGGGCAGCCAGGCGGGCCGCGGAATGAACGCTGCGGCGGTCTTCTCCGCGTTCCTGAGGTAGTGGCGCGCCAGCGTGTGGCCCTCGACCAGCAGCTCGCCGATGCAGCCCACGGGGACCAGCTTGTTGTGGTCGTCGCGGTCGGTCACCCAGCAGGCGCCGCCGACGGCGGTGCCGATGTCGTTGGGCGCGGTGCCGGGCACGACGCGGCGGTTGGACGAGCTGCAGACGCAGCACTCGCTGGGGCCGTAGCCGTTGACGAGGCGGACATAGGGGGTCCAGGTGGCCACGTGGGTGGCGGTCATGGCCTCGCCGGCCAGACACAGGGTCTCCAGGGTGGGTACGGTGGCCGGGTCGATCGTGCTGACGAAGGAGGGGGTCAGCACCGCCCAGTCAACGTTCATGCGCGTCATGGCCTCGGCGATGTTGCCGCGGCGCTCGGCCTCCGAGGGCACGCACACGCAGCCGCCCTGCACCAGCGTCGACAGGATCTCCAGCACGCTCGCATCGAACGTGTACGACGCAAATTGCAGCACGCGGCGCCCCATCTGCAGCCCTTCCTTGTGGGCGAGCGCCCCCGTGCAGAAGGCGCGGTGCTCCACCACCGACCCCTTGGGCGTGCCCGTGCTGCCCGAGGTGAAGATCACGTACGCGGCGTTGGACGGCGCCACGGGCGTCTGCGACATCTGGGGCATCGACGCCTGGGCCATCCCCGGCCCGACGGCGATCGCCTTCTCGACGAGCCCCGGGCACCGGCCCAGCTGCTCCTCCGAGCACAGCATCACATGCGCGTTGACCTCCCGGACGACCAGCTGCATGCGGCTGGACGGCTGCGACGCGTCCATAGGCACGAACGCGCCGCCCGCTTTCATGGTCGCCAGCATGGCGACGATCGTCCACATGGACTTCTCGAAGCACAGCGGCACGAACACCTCGGGCCCGACCCCGGCGTTCATGAGGTGGGCGGCGAGCTTCGAGGAGATGTTGTCGAGCTCGGCGTAGGTGAGGTTGCCATCCCACGCGCACACGGCCGGGGCGGTCGGATTCACCATGGTGTTCTGGGCGATGAGGTTGTGGACGCAATCCTCGGTGGCTTCGGGGATTGTGCGGTTCCACTGCAGGAGATCGCTCATGTCGCGCGGGCTGATCGGCTCCAGGTCGGCAAGGGTGCGGCCGGCGGGCTCCTGCGCCAGCTGCTGCAGGACATGCTCGAGTTGCTGCACGATGCGCTCCACCTGGCCGCGGGGCAGGACCGCGTTGTCGAAGTGGACGTGCACCAGGACCCCCTCGTCGGCGGAGAGGCTGCACTCCAGCGTGAGGGCTACGGTGCTGAAGCTCGCGCGCGGAGCGGAGAAGGGCTGGATCAGGCTGGCCTCGGGCACCGAGCTGGCCGGCTGGATGACAAGCAGAGTCTGGAAGCTACAAGCTGAGGGAGCGTTATCGCAGGCCCGGGCAATGTTCTGCAGGCCGTAGTTCTGGTAAGGGGTCATTTCCACCGAGTGAGCATGGGCGGCCTTCAGGTAGTCATTGACGGATTGCTGGGGCTCCAGGTGCGCCTTGATGGGCACCGTGGCGATGACCGGTCCGACTACGTCTTCAACACCACGCACAGATGCATTGCGTCCGCTGACGGTGCAGCCAAAGACCGTGTCGGGGGAATCACAGTAGCGGGCCTGGAGGAGGGTCCAAGCCGCACGAATCAAAGTTGCGGTGGTGAAGTCAGAGGGAGCATTGCGGTGGACCTTGAGGTTGTGAATGAGCGACTCGTTGGCGAGAGGCTGATACGTAGCCGAGGGGAGGGTGGGAAACGCGATCAGATCGCCTTCAGCCAGATCGTTACGCCAGTATGTCTCCGTCGCCTCGTCCTTGTTCTTCTCTACCACGTGCTGGACGAAATCCCGGAACTGCGGACGCGCGGGGGGCACACTGCCCTGCAGAGCGTCCAGGAGGTCATTGAACAGCATCTCCAGGGAGAGCCCATCGTAGATGGCGTGGTGGATGGTCAGGACGAAATAAGTCTTATCTGTGGCAGACTCGACGATAGCGTGTCTTGTGAGAGCATCGCCCATATGCATGGGGATCGCCTCGTCAGCCTGGAGGTATTCCTCCAAGTCGCTACCGTGACCCCATTGGATGCGGTCACGACAGACCATCTGGACAGTGCCGTAGCGGTCCGTCTCCACCATCCTCGTACGCAGCACGTCATTGTTCGCGACGACAATCTCCCACAGCTCCTTGAAGCGGTCGACGCTCAGGTTCGCCGGCAACTCAAGCGTGTGGCGGGCGATGTAGGATCCGGAGATCTTGGCCGAGAGAGCCATCAAACCAGTCTGCAGCGGTGTGCAAGGATACGCATCTTGGATGAGCTCTGCATCCTTGAACCCACTGGCAACCTGAATCTCCGAGCGGATGCTCTCCTCGTCGTCGCCGAGAAGCTCGAAGGGCCGTGCAGGGGGAAGCTCAGTCGAGGGGCGACCCGGAACCATCACCTTGGCCATGTCGCGCAGCACGAGATTGTCCATGATGTCGCTTACCTGGAGCTGGTAGCCCTCGGCGCGGCATCGCCGCACCAGGTTCATCGCCTCGATGGAGTCGCCACCCAGATGGAAGAAGTTGTCCTCCACACCGATCTCCTCGGGCGAGCAATGCAAGATCTCGGACCACAGTTGCTGGAGCTGCTTCTCATCCGCAGTGGAAGGCATGGTGCGTGTGGACTTTGCCGCGCCTCCAGCGAGGGCTGCCAGCTCCGACAAGGACAGACCGGTGCCGAAGGTCGTGATCATGCGTCGGTCCGTCTTACCCGAGGCTGTCAGGGGCATGTACGCGAGCGGGATGAACGCAGAGGGGATCATGTACGGCGGAAGCCTCTGTACAAGCTCGCTATTCATCTGCGAGGCGATGCACGAAATATCGGCATGGTCCGTAGGCGTAGCATGAAATGGGTGCTGGAACTCCGGCCCGAAGCCACTCTGGCTGGAGATGAAGGCGACCAGCATGGCCTTGCCCTGTGGGTGCACCATCGACACCGCCGTCTTGACCTGGTTGTTGATGGCGCGCATGTGCGCCTCGATCTCGGTCAGCTCGACTCTCTGGCCACGGATCTTGACCTGCAAGTCCTTCCGGCCGATCAGATGAATCCTGCCGTCGTCACCATAGCGAGCGAGATCGCCTGTCTTGTAGAACTGACGGGTGATGCCCGGTTGCTGTGCCCACTTGGGATCCTTGATGTAGACTGCTTGGGTGCGCTCGGGGTCGGCCAGGTAGCCGCGCGCCAGGGTAGGGCCCTCCATAATCAACTCTCCAGCTGCTCCGATTGGGACCAGTCGGTCATGGTCGTTCGCATCGACGATCCACGAGAGGGCGCCGACAGCTCGGCCGATGCAGCTGCGCGGTGTATCCGTGACCATGGGTCCGATCATACACACCGAGCACTCGCTGGCACCGTAGATATTGATCAAGCGAGCGACGGCAGCCCAACGGTCAATAATGTCCTGGGCGACTGCTTCACCAGCCAGGATGAGGGTCTTCAAGGTAGGAGCATCCTCTGTCTTGAGAGACCGGGCGAAACTAGGGGTGAAGATTGCCCAATTTGCATCCATGGAGCGGAGGGCGGGACGGATATCGGTATGACGGTCGTGGTCAGATGGGATGCACAGACATCCACCGAAGATGAGGGTGGTGAAGATCTCGAAAGTGCTGATGATGAAGGTATAGGCACCAAACTGCAAGGCACGTGTGTCCTCGTTGATGTTCATGGCAGGACCATGGTGGAGGGCGCTCGAGGCCACAGACGCATGCTCATGGACAACACCTTTGGGTTTGCCGGTACTTCCAGACGTGAACATGACAAAGGAAATGTCGTGAGGCCGCGATCGTGACTCGAACTCGACATCCGAGCTCGTCTCAATGCTCTCGATCAGAGCGGCGTCTACTGTGATGACCTGCGGGGCGATACCGGCCAAGAGCGCCTGGTTGGCCTCGGAGGTTATGACCGTCGTGGCCTTTACGCTTTCGACGATCGTCTCAATACGCTGACGTGGATGGCGGGGGTCTAGAGGCACCCAGGCAGCACCGACCTTCCACAAGGCGATCATAGTGATGATGGTCCAGCGGGACTTTTCAAAACAGACTGGAACCAACTGGCCCCGACGCACACCGACTGACTCCAAATAGCTTGCTACACGGCATGCGGTCTGGTTGAACTGGGCGTACGTCATCTGGCCATCCCATGAGAAGATGGCTGGGCTATTGGGGTTGCGCTGTGCGGCCTCTTCAATCAACCGGTCAACGCACGCGGCACTCCCCTTCGGAAGGATGCGGTTCCACGCTCCAATCTGAAGCGTGTCCAACTCACTGGGGTGGCAGAGAGTGGACACCGGCTTGAAGGGATCAGAGCAAACATTATGTAGGATATCGGCGAGGGTATTAGCGATATATTCGGCCTGGGCTTGCGAGACCATAGGTTTGTGGTATATTAAGTCTAGGGTGGATAAAGAGGGATCGATTCGTAGGACGTAGTCAAACTAGCGAGAGATAGTTAGCAACCGAACAGAACTATATCCCAAGGAAGAGAACACACAGTTCTGCCGCCAACAATCTCATTCTCAGAGATTTCAGCCTTGGAGGTAGAGTCCCGCAGCCAGATTGCGGTATTACACGGCTTTGGGTCGAGACTGGCGTGAACCTGCAAGGTCTCTGGAAAAGACAGCAGCAGGTCTGCGCTGTGCAGTCCTTCTTTCAGGGTCTGCTGTGGAATTGAGAGGATTGATACGTCTGACTCCAGCCGTATCCGGCACAGAGCCGCGTCTGTCACTTGTTGCTTCGAGTTGGAGGGCTGGAGGCCGATGCCCCCGTATGTAATGTCATCGGAGCCAGAATACGAGCGCAGCATGGCAGCCCATGCTGCTTGGACGAGATCCAAGGGAGACACATCGTGCTCCTGAGAGCATGCTTGCATCAGGGATACATTGAGGTCGACGTCTAGTTTCCCTACGGGAGTCTTGGTCTGACGTTTCGAAAAAAGACCCGTGGGGAGGTGTGAAGGGGTCACGTCCGTGACCAGCTCGCTCCAACGCTGACGGAGCCGGTCAGCATCATCCAGGATGATGGACGGCATTTTGTGTTCAAAGAGGAGAGATTAGACAAAAAAGAAAAGAGTGTCAAGAGCAAGAGCCAGGAGGAAGGGGATAAGTTTGGCTGGCTAGAGGGTGAGGGAGAAAGAAACAAAACGCAAGCAGCAAACGCGACGCGCAAGAAATCGAGAATGAAAATCGGAGGATAACGTGGGGAACTGAGAAGATGATCAGGAACAGGGAGAAAAGAGAGCGACGCGGCCAACAGTGCTATTATGTGTAGCAGGGTTTGGGGCTCCGTCACCTGCATCTACGACAACTCTCGTCCACGACCTGTTACAGACTCTATCATATTCCCTTTGAGGAAATCCCATGGGAGGAGCCCGAAGCGAAGCAGCTGCGCTGGACCTGACCCAGTAAGCTGGAAAAGCAGGACCCCGAGGTGAACTCCAGTTCATCATCCTCGATCCAACCGGCAGCCTCGAGCATTAGGACTAGTCTACATGTAGAATGAAGGGCGATGAACCCTCGATCGGAAAGTGTGGGTATAGCAATCTAGTGCAGGATGTTTGACAACATGGTGATGCCGCGAAAAAGGTCGACGGGGGGTCTCCGAGTGCAAGAGCCCAGTTGGGTTGGGTTGTATCGATGCGGTGGATGTTCGATCATCCTGACGTGGGCTGTGGACCGTGGACGGTGGGGTCTGCGTGCTCTGCCATTCCGTCCTGATCAGATTCAGATGTTCCTGACCCATCCAGAGGCAATTTGTGTTGATCAGCAATGGGAATAGAGACCCAGTCAGTCGGCTCAACCCGTGTGTTTTCCGTGTGTGTATTTGTATTTGTGTTCCTCGCGTGGAGCAGCACGAACCACAACAAACAAATCGAGGTGTTTCAGCTCATAGATCGCAAGTGAAACGATGGCATGGTGATTCCATGGGTTCTGATTGCATGCTGCCGGAAGCCGCGTGGAGTTATCCATGGATATGACCAGGAGGGGATTTGTGAAGGTGAAGATTCAGCATTTCCGGAATCTCGCTTATCGGAGCGCGGCTGCACGGGCGATCTTGCATTCTTCGGGCTTAGCGCCGGCGGGTCGGGCGGGTTCAGCGGTAATTTCACGCTGTATTATGCGTATTGCTTCGCGTATGAAACAAGATCTCGGTATGTAATGTCTGATACTGCGTTACCAACCATCCAAGGCAATATCAACCATCCCTCGAGATCTTCTTCCCTCCACTCTGCCGAATCCACTGCAACCCACCACCATCACGCCTATTTCCAACACGGAAAATGAAGAGCTCAAGACCTACCCACTCCGGGAGTGCATCCCCGACGATCATCGGAGCACGTCCCGACGCTTCCTGATTCCTCCCACCCTGCGAGAAAAACAACCAAGACTCAAACTTTTCGCTCCCTGCATTTTGAATCTGACTTTGATCGACCATCCCAGACTCCCAGAGCTGTGGACCATTTTAGCTATTCTCCGTGCGAGGCGGGCTGAAGGAGACACTACCGCAATACGTAATGGAGTCCGAGTATCCATCGCTCGGAGCTGTTCGTGCAGTGACGATTCGACGACGTAGCGGATGTGGACCAAGACAATCACGATAGAGTATTCCGATCAAACTTTTTTCTCTCTCTCTTCTGAGTCGCGGCAGAGAATACACTCTCAGGAGGTCTGACATTTACGAGCCGTGCTGACACGGCTGCCCAGGTTCGGTGAGACTGTAAGGTCGAGGAGAGGGGGAGAGGCGGGATAGCAGGGAAGTCGAGTCGGAGTGCTGAGCAGGGTATATAGCACATGGCGTTGTTCCAGACAGTTGTGAAGAAGGCCCAGTGACCTTTGTTCTTTTATTGTCCCATTGTCCCGGTGTTGTGTTGTTTACCTCTGCCTAGCGCTCGAATCTTAGTATTCCTTTCGTCTTTGCTTTCCATATCAAAATGCCTAGCCTCACGTCCACCCCAATTCTAGATGCCACCAACATCGACCTTCTGCGTAAGAAGCTCGCTGAAGATGTCCGAGGTTAGTAGCCTCCATCCTTCTCAATCATTCCTCCCTGCAAAACTGTACCCATCTCTGACCCTTCATTCCAGTGGAGAAATACACCCCCCTAGCCCCGCCCGAACTCGTGCAATACGACATCGGCCTGAGCGCGCAGTCCCTGCTGACGGTGCTGAACAGCCGCATCGAAGCGCGCAACATCATCCGGCAGGAGTCCGACCGGCTGCTCGTGCTCGTGGGGCCGTGCAGCATCCACGACCCGGAGAACGCGCTGGAGTACGCGGCGCGCCTCCGGGAGCTGGCCGCGGAGCTGCAGGAGGACCTGTGCGTGGTGATGCGGGCGTACCTGGAGAAGCCGCGCACGACGGTGGGGTGGAAGGGGCTGATCAACGACCCGGACGTCGACGACTCGTACAACATCAACAAGGGGGTCAAGGTCGCGCGGAAGCTGCTGGCCGACATCACCGACCAGGGGGTGCCCGTCGCCTGCGAGATGCTCGACACCATCTCCCCGCAGTACACGGCCGACCTCATCAGTGTCGGCGCCATCGGGGCCCGCACCACCGAGTCGCAGCTGCACCGCGAGCTGGCCTCCGGCCTGTCGTTCCCCGTCGGCTTCAAGAACGCCACCGATGGGTCCGTCGGCACCGCGGCTGACTCGCTGAAGTCGATGCGCGGGAAGCATCACTTCATGGGCACCACCAAGCAGGGCATCATCGCCATCACCAGCACCAGTGGGAATCCCGATGGGTTTGTCATCCTGCGTGGTGGGAGTCGCGGGACCAACTATGATGCCGAGAGCGTCAAGGCGACCAAGGCGATGCTGCAGAAGAAGGGTGAGCGGGAGGTCGTCATGGTGGATTGTTCCCATGGTATGTCTGATTGACTTGTTAACTCACGTCCTGTCAAATCTTGTCATAAAGCCATGACCCGGCTAATACACTCTCATAGGCAACTCCCAAAAAGACCACCGCAACCAGCCCAAGGTCTTGCGTACCATAGAGGAGCAACTCCGGCAGGGCGAGCGCGGCATCATCGGCGTGATGGTTGAGTCCAACATCAAGGAGGGCAACCAGAAGCCGGCTGCGCGTCTGGAAGGTTGTGAGAAGGGTGTCAGCATCACCGATGCTTGCATCGACTGGGAGACCACCGAGGCCTCACTGCGCTCGTTGGCTGATGCTGTGCGCGAGCGTCGGGCTCGCGTGGCGGCTGGGAAGCAGTGAACGAGTGTCTTGGCTTGGTATGTTTGGCGTATGGTGTCTTTTGTTCTTCAGTAGTAATATGTAATCAAGATAGTCCGAATGAAATTATTTGCCCGCAAGTTGACCTCGTGGTAGTATTGATGTGTCCATGCTGCAGGGAAATGGATGAGCCGGGTATATATCCATGTCAAGGAAGCAGTCGCCACATGAACTTTCTATCGGTGTTAACATCATGTCTGTCTTAAACCATGCGGCCTCGAGTTGCTTCTGGCCAAACCCGTTGCCTTGAATATCTTTGTATTGTGAAAGGCTTCATATTGAAGCTCAGGAAATCCGACGAACTGAAGCTAGTACGCACACAATAATCTGCAGCTGCTTATGTCGGCCGGTCATGCTCTCTCCGAATGAGCTTCAGTATCACACCCAGACAACAACCCAGCACCAGAACTTCGTCTCTCTTATATCATCAAATTACCACCTCACACAGCCACGAAACAAGATCTCAAGCATCGCATGCGTCATAGCCCAACCTCTACGTACAGTACATGGATCCTAATGTCTACGTGGATATATCCAAGCCAGATCTACAGTCACAGTGGATAGAGACGGGAAGAATGCAATCGTATGACATGCCCTATCCAACAGGGGACAACCTATTAACTACCATCCAAACCCACCGCAGCAACTCATGGCTCGGCAAGTCCTCGTCGGCAAGCCCCAATTCGTCCCCCGGTGCCCTGCTTGCCCCTCCGAGCGATCTCCAGCCACACGATAGCAAGTGGGAGGGAGGACAGAAGGACTCGGTCCCGACCGGCTTAGGGTCCACCCTTCGCTGAACCCTCGGGAATTCGTGGTGGCTCTCGGCCGGAGACTGACGATCGTCTAGCAGAGCCGGATCAGCGAGATGTTGTTGTTGACCTCGCCGTCATTGACAGGGTCCACGTCGCCATCGGAGGTCAACGGTTCGTCGTTGTCGCGCTGATCGGTTAGCTGTGAGTCGTGGACGCACATAGGCAGCACCATAGACGTGAGAAAAGTGGCCTCACCTTTTCTTTCTGGTCGCCGGAGTATGCGTTAATGCTGTTCGATGGGCCATAGGTGGGGTTTCCTTACACACTGGCCGGGTTAGTGGGATCTTCCTGTGGTGGGGGATACGTACAAACTATGTTGAGGGGATATGCACTCAGCATTAGCCATTCCTTGTCAGTATGACTTGGGACTTACGCTCTGCTGTTTGTGAGCGCGGATCTGATTCAAGCTCTCAACATTGGTTTGAACTTACCAGCTGATGATCAGGAGAGGCTTAGAGTTAGCATTTGCCAATGCCATAAGGTATGCGATTAGGGCACTCACAAGCTGCTTAATGTTAGTATATACCAATACATTGTGGGGAGAATCTTACGCTCTGCATTGTGATGAAAAAGTAAGATTGGGATAGTCAGCTGTTTGGTAGGACAAGAAAACTCACAACCTAAACATAGTTAGTGGGTGGTGAGATGGCACGGCGGAAAGTCAACTTACATTCTGTTTTCCGTATCAGTATCGATACTTTATCAGCCACTCGAATGAAGAGATTGAGAAGACTCACGTTCTGGGTACGTTAGCTTGGCATGGTTCTAGAATGGAGGGGCAAACTCACGTTCTGATGACAGGGAAAGATCCACGTCAGTGGAGGTCAACCATCATCGGGAAAGAGGATACATACCACCTGCTCGTGTCAGTCATGTCAAAGAGCAAGAACGGATTGAACCTACAGTCTACAAGCCAGCAAGTACCAAGCTCTCAGCAGCAGGATCTTAGGTCAAGTCGAGACAAGAGTACTCACGCCCTGTGCAGGTTAGCAAGCTCAAACAGTATCGAGAGGCACCAAAGAGCATACATTCTGATCCCGAGTTAGTTTCGAAGAATCAGTACAGTAGCAACAAGGGAGACTCACGTTCTATCCCAGCAATCAGTTTCACACTGCACAGTCAACAAAGCTATACAAGATCAAGAACAACATACAACCTAAGCAACCATTTAGCATCAACATTTCCCAAACCGGGAGGTGAACTTACAGGCTTGAGACGGGCAAATCATACCAGCGTCAGCACGCGCAATAGGATAATGTTACCACATCAGTGGAGCCAGATACATACATCCTGGGCGTCTTGTTAGTCCCTCCAACCCCCCGAGACACACCGAACCATGCACCAGGGTTGACTTACCACTTCACCATTCTATGCAGTAATGATGAGCAAAGAGTTAGTTTGAGCAGACCCATCCCGGTTCCAGGTTGACGCAGCCAGCGATCCTTACCTCTGTCAATTCTCTTCGGACAATGAGCGGGTGCGTCGGAAGCATGGGGGCAGCCATGCAGCCGACGAGGAGGGCAGCGGACCACAGTGCGAAGCGCATAATGATGGGTAATGAAGCAAGGATGATGGATAAGTGAAACCGGAAGAAAAGAGGGTATCAGTGGGAATGGAGCTCAAGAGTCAGTTGAAGTGTTCGAGTCAACAAATTAGAATAACAGGGTGTGGAAAAGAGGGGCAGGTGATGAGGCAAAGAGAAAGAGAGAGTGGAAGAGAGAGATCGAGAGAAAGAAAGGTCAAAGGAAGGAAGAAGCAGGTGGTGACGGTGACGGTAGGCGAACCGCCAGACAAGGGAATGTAAAGCCAAGAAAGACTTACTGGGGGCAGCTTTGGTCAATTCCTCTCCTGGATACTCTAGAGTGCAAGTCAAACGAACCGGTTTGCCGGTGCTCTTTCCCGGGCCCCACCTTTTAGTCTTCCAGTACCGACGATCAGCGGATCGATCGACAGGACCCAGCGGCATAAATCAGGATCGAGATGCGGGAACACGGAAGATAATGATACTCAGGCATTCCCCCCGAGTTCCACCCTCGTTCCATGGCCAGTCAGGGTCCTTGACATTGGCAGTCTTTGCTGTTTACCACTTAGGGCAAGACGCGGGCAGAGCCCTGACATCAGCGGCGGGGCTCCACCACAAGGTTGTTTCATCGCGAGATCTCCTATCCACGAACCAGTTACTTATTGTGTCGAGTGATGGACTGCGAGACTCTATACCATCCGTAACTGCGAAAATTAGATAGCAGGCTGAATAGTCCTTTGCGGTCGCGTTCCATCAACATTCAATCTCCCATCCGCAGTCCAGCCGCAAGAGATGCTATCATCCAGCCGCGAGTCAGTCGTCTCCACACTGGCCATACAGCCTATCCACCGGTTCGACGATCGATGGATCTCGGCCTCGAGGTGATCTTCCCCAGATACAGTAGGTGGGACCGATTTGATCAGGGTCAACGCAACCATGTTTCCTGAATCCTGATTGAAACAGGGTTCCAGCGGAGGACCCGCGAAAGAGCTGTGCAAGCTTGATGACTTGAAAAGTTTACTTGACATGGAAATACTGCCAGATTCAGGATGTAGCATATCAATATTAAGTTCGACCGCAGAAAGGCAGCATACGGCGGGAAACAGTAGACAAGGACCAGTACAGCATCAGGCATATAGATGCAGCGTGCCATATTTCCCTCGTTATAGATATCAACTCCAGAAGAGGAAACTCTAAATTTTTGGTCGTTCTCCATGCCGGAGATATATTTTCTTTTTCCCGTTTCCGTTTTTCTTCTTTTTCTTTTTCTTATGCTGATTCTCTCAGATTGCCGCCGATCCTCGCAGGCCAAAAGCGGGTCGGCAAAAATCGATCGGGTATCGATCGGTTCATCTCCAAGAAACCAATATTACATATCCATGATCTATAAACCACAAACTTAGCTATTTACATACATCAACAGAAGAGGCACCAGCCTCGGATATACAAAACGAACAGTAGACATCCCCCAACAGAACTACACCCACTGCGAGACCCGCAACCAAACCTCCCGCCCATGCCTGGCTACCAAATATGCCACCGCGACCCCGACCCCGTAGCACGTCATCTTCTGCAAGAACCTCGCAAAAGCACTCCGTACCACCGCCGCCGACTTCTTCTGAAAGATCGCCTTCTCGTTCGCGCGCGGGAACGGCGTGGCGGGGACATCCTTTCCCAAAAAGCCACACAGGGGCTCCCAGCCCTCGGCGGGGTTCCACTCGAGAAGACGATCGCGCGGCACGACGCTTCGGACGCGATCGTAATGCTCGCGAAACGCCTGCTTGCCATTGCGGGCGAAGTCGCCGGCGAACATCGCGTCAAACCCCAGGCGGCACATGCGGTTGCCCGCCCCAAACTTCTCGGGGTCGATCCACCCCAGCAGCGTCGCGAGGGGGCTGTAGGTCTGCGCCATGATGGTCTGCTGCATCGAGGCGAACCAGGCGTCGACGTCGCGTAGGGTCAGCACCACCTTCGCATCCGGGTAGGCGGCCACCAGCTCCTCCACGAAGACGGCGGCGGGGAAGTCCGTGACGGCCTCGACGTGGCCCAGGAGCTGGTCCCAGTCGGCGCGCGTGAAGGGGCGGTCGCCGTGGTACTTGCCGCGGAAGGCTTCGGTCCACAGCACCGCGTCCTTGGGGTTCTGCATGATCGAGGTCATGTGGTAGGTCTCGTAGCCGAGTTCCTGGAGGGCGAGCCATGTTGCTTTGGGGGGTTGTTAGTGTTGGTCGAGAGGGGATAGTGTCGCACGGGGATGCGAAAGCAACCGTGCAATTGCGCTGGAGGATGTGGCACACTTACACAGGGTTCCCGTGCGGCAGAGGCCCAGAACAAGGACCTGCATCGGCTTTACACGATGGCAGGTCCGTCGATCGATGTTGGTCTGCACCAGCACGCTTTCAGTATCCTTCATGATGACGGAAGTACAAGACAACAGTAAGAACAATAACCAAAGGAGTGACAATGATAAAACAACCGCGATAACACCTGTCACCGTCGATGAGTGCCAGCGTCGCACTACTTATCCTGACTGTCTATACGGATCATCTCTACAGACTCCATTTCTACGCTTGGCAGCTTCCCAAACCACACTGCACAGGGGATCATAATCTTGGATACCTCGCAAAACCCAGGATAGAGACCCTCAACGCAGAGTAGGATCCGAACACTGCCGGAGAAGGAAAATTCGTGTCGAGACACTAAATATCTAGAAAGTATTGAGTACCAGTGGTTGATTTGATAAGAGGGCTGGAAAGGAGTGCAGCGCAGGGTCCAGCATATTGTGGGTGCTATGCCGATCGTCGCTTGAGGATACGTATACATACGGAGTACAGGATATCCACGAGGTCCAGAAATAGCAGAACTGCGATTGACGATGAAGATTTTGGCGGAAGGGTTCGGAAGGGGATTTAGCCATGAGAAACAAAAAAAAGAAAGAGTGGAGCTTTCTTGCCGCAGCGGGTGAAGAATATCAATTTCCCGATCGGGGAAAAGCAGCCTGTCCCGAGTCCACGGTACTTCCCGATCTATGCCCGAGACTCTTCCATGGTGTCGGTCTGTTTCTTCATCAACACAAACATGAAGACAGAACAAAGTGCAGTGAAGAAAGGCCTCCAATCCCAGGCATGCACCATCATAGAACCATTCTGACAGCACACAATGAACGCTGCAGCCAGGGACGAGACATCCGTCAATGCAGTCACCTAGATCCTGAGTGAGTGCCGAAGACTCGGCATATCTCTAGCGTAGACGGAGTACTCAAACAGTAATCTATGCGACCCTGTTGGAAGATGAGCAGAAGTCCAAGCGTCTCCCCTGCCAGGGCATTTAGCCCATGACGTAGAGTGTGCCAAGGCCACGATGAGATCCACTGTGGGTCGATGAAGAAGATGAAGAAGATGAAGCAGACGAGGGAACTACATCTAATCGCTTACCGTCACCGTCACGGTCACGGTCACGGTCATAACCGTATCGAAACACAAGCTGCCAGCTGCCATACTAGCCCTTACAGCCAGTGCAGCCCTGAACACGTCTTGCCACTTCATCCACTGCATCCACACTCTCACACACATACTCATGCCCATATACCAATGCTACAGCGGAGACAGAAGATCAGAGTCAGCCCCAGCTCAGAGTTACCCGCGGTAATGAATTGGACCCAGGGTTGATGCTCAGGTACAGCAGCACACTCAGCTCCATACTGTGTGTCCACACCCGGAAGCATAGCCGGATCTGGAAGAGAAAGAAAGTGTCTGTCTTATCAGTGAGTCTGTGAGTGACCTACTGATTGCAAATTATCAATCACAAGAAACATTTGTCGATCTGGAGCTGCGAAGTCTGAAGCTCAGGCTATTCTCCCAAAATTTCTCTCGCTCGCAATTGCTCGCTCGAACTTACCTCCCTGCATAATCCCATCAACCTCTCTCGCTTCAACTACCACCCATTTACACCACCTATAGCTATATGTAATCAGCAAGCGCGACTTGGCCTAATACCCCTAATTCTTCTTCCACTTGACGCGCGCAGTCATGTTGCAGATCGTGCCTGGTGCCTTCGACGCAGCACTGTGCCACTTTCCGACCGAGAATCTCCAGCGCAATGCGCCGGGGTTCAAGTCCATCTCCGTGCGCGCGGGCGCATCCTCCACCGAGGCCGTGTTAGAGGCTTGGACGGTCGTACTACGCTATTACACGGGGAGCGATGTCCTCTCTTTTGGGTTGGCGGACAGCACGGTGGCCGATGCCTTGTGGTTTGCGGTGTGCCACGGTGAGATCCCTGGCGACACTGCTCTGGCGCAGCTTCAGCCGTCGGTTCAACAGCCGGCGCAGGATGTACCGACCGTCCAGAGTTTCAAGGACTGGGCGGCCATAAGCAGATCATTCAACACCCTTGTCTGGAAGTCGACGCAGACTGAGGAACCATATCTTGCCGAAGTCGATCCCTCTCATGTAAGTAAACCCAGTCCTCCAATCATCACTCGATCTTCCCTGCTGACTGGTCAGTTTCCCCTTATACTCTCAGTCGCCGATGCGACAGAAGAGCTTCAAGTGACCCTTCATTATGCCGCGCAGGCCATCGGGGACAGCATCGCAGCTGCAGTTGCGGAAGCGATTGCGAAAGCGACAGCGGCGATCCGCGACGCACCCCATACCATAATCGGAGAGGTGGATCTTCTTGGGCCGTCCTCGTGGACGCGATTCCAGGAGCTGAATGCGACGGTGTCTCCGACCATCGATGCTTGTCTGCATGAACAGATCGACGAAGCGGCGAAGCGTTGCCCGGATCGCACGGCGCTGGAATGCTGGGATGGATCCGTATCGTACTCGGAACTGGTAGACTACACTGCGCGACTGGGCAACTTCCTCATCTCCCAGAACGTCGGACCAGAGGTGTTCGTGCCCGTCTGCTTCGACAAGTCCCTTTGGGCCGTAGTCTCCATGTTGGGAGTTCTGAAGGCCGGCGGCGCATTCGTCTGCATCGATCCCGCCCAGCCGATAGACCGTCTGAGGACAATCATAAGCGAAGTAGAAGCCAACCTGGTGCTTACGGCGCCGGGGTATGTGGACATGGTGGCGCCGAATGTGTCGCAAGTCATCGCCGTGGACGCAGACTTCGTTCAAAGCCTTCCCCTCTGCCCAGACCTCCCTAAGCGCGCCAGCCCCCGCGATGCAGCCTTCGCAATCTTCACCTCCGGTAGTACCGGAAAGCCCAAGGGGATCGTGCACGAGCACCGCGCGGTATGCTCTAGTGTCAGCGCACACAGTGGACCGCTAAACATCAACAGCGACACCCGCACATTCCAATTCGCAGCCTATACGTTCATCGTCAATACTTTCGAGCTGTTCACCCCGCTGGTTAAAGGTGGCTGTGTCTGTGTGCCCTCCAAGGAGGACCGGTTAGGTCGAACAACGGCCGCGATGCGTGAACTTCGAGCCAACTGGTTCTGCACGACACCTTCATTCCTACGATCCATCACGCCAGAAGACGTTCCGGATATCAAGACGTTACTGCTGGCCGGCGAGCCAGTCCAACAGGATAACCTCGACACATGGCGCAGTCGAGTGCGGATGCTGAACATGTACGGGGCAAGCGAAGCGTCCGTCTGCGTGACAGGAGATCTTTCGGGATCCGTCGAGCGCTCAACGATCGGTCGGGGTACAGGCGTCGCTGCTTGGGTCGCCGACATCAACAATCACGATCGGCTGGCTCCGCTCGGTGCAACCGGTGAACTGGTGGTCGAAGGTCCCGTGCTAGCACGAGAGTACATCCACCAGCCGGAGAAGACGGCTTCTGTCTTCATTTCGAAAACTCCATGGCTGAAGGATATTCGGGGCGCAGCGTCATCCGCTCGGGCTTACAAGACTGGTGACTTGGTGCGACTGGGAAGCAATGGCCTGATCAATTTGGTCGGACGCAAAGATATGCAGGTGAAATTGCGCGGCCAGCGTATTGAACTGGAGGAGGTGGAATTTCACTTGCGCCAGGCGTTGCCCCGCGGTACAGAGGCAGCAGTAGGCCTTGTAAAGCCGGTTGACCAGCAGGACCGACCCATGCTGGCGGCTTTCGTGGCACTCAGGAAGGGATTCGAGGATAACTTCCGAACTCCCGACCCGGCATCAGCGGAGGATCTCGAGACGCTGACCCAGGGCTGGAAGAGCAAACTCTCTGCTGCTGTTCCCGCGTATATGGTTCCTTCAACAATGGTCAAGCTGAACCATATGCCACTGTCCCCATCCGGCAAGACCAACCGCAAGGCGATCAGTGATTTCGCCTCACAGTTGACTGTTGCTCAGCTGACGGGTGCCACCAAGAAGAATCACCGGGAGCCTGCCACGGAGATTGGCTTTGTGCTTCGCAAAATCTGGGCTGAAGTCCTGCAGGTTGAGGAGGAATCGATTTCAGCAGATGATGACTTTCTGCAGCTGGGTGGCAACTCCATTGATGGCATGAAACTCGTGAATCTTTGCGGGTGTGAAAATATTGGGTTGAGTGTGGCAGATGTCTTCACCCATCCGACTCTGGACGATATGGCAGAAGCTTCCATTCCGCTCGACAGCATCCAGCCATTTGAAGATGTGCCGTTCTCCTTGCTTGACACCAGCGAGAATCTCAACAGCGTGCTCGACGCTGCAGCCGAGCAGTGCCGCGTCGACAAGTCAGCTATCGAGGACCTCTACCCTTGCACCGCGATGCAGGAAGGTCTGATGGCGCTCTCGGATAGTCGCAATGGAGTGTACATGGCGCAGCACACTCTTGCTCTCGGTCCGAACATTGACCTGAAACGATTCAAGCAGGCATGCCAGGACGTAGTCACCGCACACCCCATCCTGCGGACGCGCATCATCTACCGCCAGCAGTCGGTATCGCTACAGGCTGTTATCCAGGGGAATATTGACTGGCGTACTGGCGAAAGCCTCGAGGAGTACTTGGCAAATGACAAAAAGCAGCCTATGGGGGCAGGAGATGCTTTAACCCGCTACGGGCTTGCTCCCGGGGAGCACGGATGGATCTTCGTATGGACCGCTCACCACGCTGTCTACGACGCCTGGACACTAGATCTTGTCTTTGAACGTATTGACAAGGCATACAAGGGTCAGCAGCCGGCTCAAGATGTGACCTTCAAGGCATTCATGGACCATGTGGTCCAGACCGACGCCAAGGCGTCCAACGACTTCTGGCAACAATATCTCGCTGGCGCGATGCGGAACGAATTCCCGTGCACTGTCTCTACCGCAAAGCAACCGGTGTCGGACACCACTTCGATTTACGAGATGACTCTTCCCCGCACGGACAACATGCCGGGAATTACGATGGCTTCGATGATTCGTGCAGCCTGGGGGATTCTGATCGGGTCCCATTCCGAATCCGAGGATGTGGTGTTCGGAAACATTGTTTCTGGTCGAAATGCTCCTGTGCCGGACATCGATCGTCTGGTCGGTCCGGGGATTGCCGCCGTCCCGGTGCGCGTTAAGGTTCCCGACGATGCTAGCACTACGGTCAAAGAGTTCGTTGGCAACTTGCAGGCTGAGGCCGCGAAGATGATTGCCTTTGAGCAACTGGGACTGCAGAACATTGGTCGGTTGAGCACAGAGGCGGCCAGTGCTTGTGACTTCCAGACGCTGCTGGTTGTCCAGCCCGCCAAGGACAAGCCGGCTACCGTCGAGGAGCCGGACTTGACAGCTGTGTCGGACGCTGACGCCAATTTTGGAACATACGCCCTCACTTTGGAATGCACCCTGCAGACCCAGGGAGTGAAGTGTGCCGCTCACTTCGACTCCAGTCTCATCGCAGCTGACTACGTCCAGCGGATCCTTGCTCAGCTGGAACACCTCCTTCAGCAGTTCTGCACGTCAAATGCAGACACCAAGTTGGGCGACCTCACCTTCATCAGTGCCAAGGACGAAGAGAGCATCCGTCAGTGGAATCAAGACATTCCGGCTCCGGTCCATAAGACCATCCATCAGTTGATCGAAGAGCGCATCGCAGAGCATCCTAGCAAAGAAGCTGTCTGCTCGTGGGATGGTTCCTTCTCCTATGCGGACTTGGACAACCACTCTGCCCGCTTGGCACATCGCCTTGCTGAGCTCAACGTCCAGCCTGAAGACTTTGTGCCTTGCTGCTTCGAGAAGAGCCGGTGGCCCGTCGCTGCGATGCTGGGTGTCATGCGTGCTGGTGGTGCTTTCTTGAACATTGATCCGTCACAGCCTAAAAGTCGCATCCAGCTGATGATCACGAAACTCAAGTCGAAGACAATTGTATGCTCGCCCGAGCAAAACGAGTTGTGTCTATCTCTGGGCCCCGGATACAATGTAGTGGTTTTGTCTGCGGACACACCAGAAGAGCCTGCCATCAGTGGTCTTCCTGTGACGAGTGTCACTCCTCAGAACTCAGCCTATGTGATTTTCACATCTGGAAGTACGGGAGAGCCTAAGGGCACGGTGATCCAACACGGTGCATACGCCTCCGCATCCACAACCCATGCATCGACGATGTTGATGGATGATAAGACTCGCGCGCTGCAATTTGCCTCCTTCACTTTTGACGCTAGCTTAGTCGAGATCCTCACAACGTTAGTTGTCGGCGGTTGTGTGTGCGTGGCGTCGGAGGAGCAGCGCAAGCGCGATGTTACTGAGGCAATCCGAGAGACCAAGTGCAACTGGGCCGCTCTGACCCCATCTTTTGTGAACCTCATCAACCCGGATGATGTTCCGTCTTTGAAGACACTGATCCTGGCTGGTGAAGCGATGTCTCAATCGCACATTGAGACCTGGGCCCATCGACTTCGACTGGTGAACGCCTATGGCCCCAGTGAATGCTGTGTCTGCAGCACGAGTAACTTTGAGATCACCAGCCAGTCAAGCCCAAGGAACATTGGGCGGGCATGCTCTGGTGCCACCTGGGTCGTCATGCCAAACAATCACCACAGACTGGTGCCAGTCGGAAGCGTTGGAGAGCTCGTTATGGAAGGCTGGAACGTGGGTCGGGGATATCTCGCAGAGCCAGCCAAGACACAAGCCGCCTTCGTCGAGAATCCGAGGTGGCTCAACAAGCAAGATACTACACGGCCTCCGGTGGTGTATAAGACTGGTGATTTGGTACGCTACAATCCCGACGGTACACTGAGCTTCCAGCGCCGCAAGGACACCCAAGTCAAGCTGCGGGGCCAGCGGATTGAACTGGGCGAAATCGAGTATCGCATCAAGCAAAGCCTACCCAACAAGCCAGACGCCATCGTTGACATCCTCTCTCCTAAGGATGCTTCCAGCCAGCCTCGCTTGGTGGCATTCCTTCCCGTGCCCGTTGAAGAAGTTTCCTCTGCTACCACCATTATTCCCCCACCGAGCGACCGTCATGTGACAGCAGTGTCCGGACTCGAGGACCGGCTGGCCGACTTCCTGCCAATGCACATGATTCCGAGTGCTTACCTTCCAGTGAACTACATTCCCAAACTGCCCTCTGGCAAGGCAGACCGCAAGACATTGATCCGGTGTGGTAGCGATATGACTCAAAGACAAATGGCCGAGTACACGGGGGCAACCGAAGAGGCGCGACCCCCGACTACGGAGATGCAGCTTGCGTTGCAGCAACTCTGGGCCGAGGTTCTCAGGACATCGGCCGCGCAGATCAGCCTCAATGACAATTTCCTCCGGCTGGGAGGGGATTCGATCACGGCCATGCGACTAGCATCCGCGGCTCGTGCTCAAAGCATTCCTCTCTCGACTGCCACCGTCTTCCAGCACCCGACTCTGGAGGCAATGAGTGCCGTTGCAGAAACCTTGTCGCATCAACAGCGACCTCAGACATTCGAACCTTTCTCGACGCTGAAGTCCTTCACCAAGGACCAGCTGTTGGACGAGATCGTGCTGCCACAAGTTGACTTCCCTGCCTTTAACATCGAGGACATGCTTGAGGTCACCGACTTCCAATCGCTTGCCATTGGCGGTGGCCTCAACAAGACCCGCGGTTGGAGCAATTACCTGGTGTTCGATTTTACCGGGCCGATCGACCTACGACGCCTGCAGACGGCCTGCGAGGAGCTGCTGAAGCACCACGCGATCCTTCGCACGATTTTTGTGAAGACCAGCTCGCAACTGCTCCAAGTTGTGCTGCGATCAGTAAGTCCCGAGTACACGTTCCATATCCAGGATGATCAAGACCCATCCGAGACACTTGTTCGTGAAGATCTTGCTCGGCCGCCACGTCTAGGCGAACCCATCGTTCGATTCATGGTGATTAAGAACGGGGCAATCCGACACCGTCTGATCATGCGGATCTCTCACGGGCAATACGACGGCTCTTCCATGCCGCTCTTGATGCAAGACCTCCGCAGCGCCTACAGAGGCGAGTCTCTTGCGAAGCGACCCCAGTTCGCCGATTTCGTGCGCATGCAGTTACTCGCCAATGAGGGCGCCGAGGCCTTCTATCGACAGATGCTGGCGGGATCCGCGATGACCGCGGTGGTCGAACACACCAGGCCGTCCATCACCAACGTGCTCAATACGATGATCGTGGACATGGTCCCCTTGGTCGCATACAAGGATTATGGCATCACCGCCGCTACGGTGATCAAAGCAGCGTGGGCGATGGTGCTGGGAGAGCTGGCCGCCACATCGGACGTGGTCTATGGCCACATGGTGTCGGGTCGCAACCTCGCCCTGGACAACGTCGAGTCCGTCATGGGACCGTGTCTGAACATTGTGCCCGTCCGTGCGGACATGAAGACTGTGCGCACGGTCCTCGAGCTGCTGCAGATGATCCAGCAACAGCAGACCGACACGATTCCACACGAGTCCCTCGGTTTTCAGCACATTGTTGACCAGTGTACCGATTGGCCTGCCGCGACGCGATTCAGTTCGGTCTTCCAGTACCAAGAGTTCGGGGCGGAAGAGGATCCCACGCAGCCGGTCTCGATGGAAGGAACCTTGAAATGTGCCCCGGGATTCATCTGCCCAGCCCCCGATGCTTGTGATTTGTCAATTCTGGCCACCCCGGTGGGCTCGCAGGTGCGGATCGAGATGATCTTCTCGACTCACGCCATGTCGCAGTCGTTCGCGGAGGAGACGTTGAAGAAGCTGTGCGCCAAGGTGGAGGCGATCGCGCGCCAAGATGTCAACACCTCGCTGCCCTCGGAGGCGCAGCTCGCGTCGCGACAGGCTGTCATCCCGTTACCTGAGCCGGGAAAGAATATGGCGAATGGGCTCGTCAACGGAATTGTGAAGCAGATGGTAAATGGAATCAATGCGATGGGTGAAATGAGCGGACTTAATGGGGTCATGGAAGGGGAAAGTGAGGCAGAAGAAAGAGAAGAAGGAGGAGAAGGGGGAGCGGCAGATCACGAGATCAACCTCTTGGCCTCGGTGCCTATGAGCTAAGGCATCAATCACCAGCCACCGTCTTTCAAAATGTGTATAATATCAAATCACTCTTTTTGCCAGAACAATGTTCCACCACATGAACATCTATACATCAGACATTCAGCCGAAAACTGCCCTTTGAGAGCCCCCCTTTGAGCCCGTGTAGCCAGCGTTTCAAGGCAGCCATCGACGTAGTACAGTACAATAAACCCACCAACCCTTGCGAATTCATCAAGCCATACACAGCAGATGCACCCTTCTCCACGATTCCACGAGGTCACATCGCCACCAAAATCACTCTTCAAAGCCACAGTGTCCTACCTACAAGTCACTTACGCGTATGAGCATCCTCCCACCCACCCACACCGCCACAGCAAGCCTTCTCGCCCCAACAATGCCAATGCAACACCACCTAACACCCCTTGCATTCCTTCACCCACAACGAAATCGGCTGATACTGGGAGTCCGATCCCTTCCCCAGATGGTAGATCTCCCTGATCTGGCCCGAGTTGGAATCCACCCCGAAAGCGCTGCTCTTCCCGTTGACCGTCAGGTAATTCTGATTGTCGACCCCGAATCCCGCCACGACGGCACCGCTGGGGGCGTCAGCGTCGGGGCTCGTCAGCGTCACGGGTGCGTCCGTACTCCCCATGACGTAGAGATTTTGTACGCCGGCGGAGGAGCGGTGTTGCGCGGCGCCGGTGATTTTGCTGTTGTTGTTGCCTCCTTTCACTGTTCCTCAATTCGCATGGTTAGTAGTTGGAACGGATGAGGGTTATATTGGGTGGGTGGAGCTTACAGATCAGGACGGGATAGTTGTCAATGTCTCCGGTGCCGATAAAGGCATGGGCTAGAGCGATGTCAGATAAAGAACAAGACTCTCGGAAGCTGGAGAATGGGAGGGGAAGGAGGCATACCACCGTCGGTGACCACAGTCCAGCCTCCATCTGCGACAAGAGTATACGCAGAGGGGAAGGGAAGAGCTGCGGCGCTGGCTGCGAGTGCGGGCACGACAGCTGCGATGGAATATTTCATTGCGATGTTAATGAGGGCTCCGCCTAAGCAAGAGGTGAAGGCGAATGCAATCGACTAGGAAAGATGGACGGTTTTATAATCGGGTGGCCAATGCTTGTGGCAGTGTCTTCTGCGTCAGTCTGCATCATGATGTTATTCATAGTCTCGGCAGGTGCGAGAGCGCCTCTGTCTTACCTACCTGAGAGCAGCTGCAGGGATTGTCTCAAGAACCGGCCTTCAAGGTTGTTCCAGATGAGGCTACGTGGGACGAACAAATCTTTGTCTTGCCGTTGGAATTGACATTTGCTCACCCTTTACTTTCCTAGATCCAAGAGATCGGCTTTTATATCTTAGATTTGGTTCGAGTCTCCTGGTCTGAAGATTTCGGCTGCGTGCTGATCAAAGTCGAGAAGGGCTGATCTCTGGAGTACTGTGCAACCCCCTTGAGCCACGGTATGGAGCGAGCGACGATCCCTGTGGCGTTGAAGACCGGCTGTCGATCTTCTGACTGAGATTTCGGGCGACCAAAGCATTGGACCACCACCCTCCATACGACTCTCTCGGCTACAGACACCTCTAAGGCTTCAGAGAGAGTTTGGTACACAATTCTTTTCGTCATGAGTTGCAGTCTCCGAGAATGCGGCCACGACTCATAGTCCTTTCATGTGTTCCAACATAGAGAAGACTGCACAGACTGAATGGTGCAGACTGTTGGTTGTGTGGCTGCTGTGACTATCGCCTGTGACGGAAGCTAAAAGTATCACATGCGAATATTCCTACTATGTGAAATAAACCATGACTTACTACTCAGTCTATTTTTCAGCATGGATGCATACGTGAAGGCCCAGAGACATGCACAGACCGTTGTCCACCATTATGAAGATGCTGAGTCATCTATACCAGCAACTGTCAACCCCCGCCCCATGAGCTTCGCGGTCGTATTAGCCCACTTGCCTTACTACGAACAAGGATTACTAGTTTCCATCAAGTTTTAGTATTAGGCAGATCATCGTTAGTCTTCTATGGGATATTGGATATTCTAAACACCTACAGTCACCGCCCATACTTCATCACTCACACCTTTAGAGGGAGCATGAAGCCTGAATATGTATTGTTTGCTCATTTTGGTATACTTATATGCCTCATACGGTACCAGCTCTACAACTCTCTCCTTCACAACGTACACGATTGGCATGATAATGGCAGTGGAAAATAAAGCGAAGAGACTAGCATCACAAACACGCAAGTCCATGGTCTCATAGACTCATAGCATCTCAATCATCAATCAGAAGAATTGCCACAGTACTACAGGAGTGATAGCCCGTGGTGGCCGCATGGCGAAGATACCTTTTCTTTTTCATAGACTCAAGGTCGGCTAGAAAGACATTAGGCTTAGCAGGACGAAGCTCAAATTGGCGAGAATTACTCAAGGTACAGTAACAATTGCTAGATTCCTTGACCAGGTGCAAACCTGCTGGCTATATTTCCCACCAGACAGAAGTCGTCATTGGGGAACGAATTGACTTTCTACACTAGTTAGAGAGAGAGAGAGAGTGAGAGATCACCGCATAGCTTCGATGCTATATACAGATGATTCACAAATGACCTAGAGGATGGTCTCAGGGCCTATCAGTGGCAATAAAGTGCAATATGACATCCAGGTACTTCCACGTCCCCCCGCACTCACAAAGGGCGCCTTCCCGCATCGGGAGCCCGCTGCAAAATGTTTTTGCGGGTAACTTATAAAACCCACCCACTTCCCCCTGCAGCCACTCCCCCTTCGCCGTCCGGACTGTTTATTCCCATGCATACCTCGGACGCACAATGTCATACCCCGAGTTCCACGAACGCCACAGGGCCTTCGCATTCCACGACACTGACGGCTCCCCAGTATATGAGGATGGGTGGGGAGGGCTCTGCGGCCGCATCGTGGCGCGAAACGACCTCGCGGCTCTCCGACTCTATCACGCATCGCCCAACACGCGGGTATTCTGGGAGGGATACGAGGCCCCCTACTGGCACCCCTTCTTTGTGGCGGCCGGTTCCGGCAGCTGGGAGGCTCTTCGCGCCCTCATCGAGATCTACTTGACAGATCCAACGTATAAGAACCCCGAGCAGCCGCCGCTGGACCAATACCTGACGCAACTGGACTTCTCGCCCATCAACGAGGCGTGTGCTGCCGCGAATCGAGAGATGGTGCTCTGGCTCCTGCGGCACGATCCACCGTTGGCGACGCTGCAGGATCGGGATGCCCGCGGCCACACGCCGCTGTTCAGCGCGGCGAGCGGGCTTAGGCGAGGGGTGGGCTTTCCCGAGCATGAGGAGTTCATTCACTTTTTACTAGACCAGGGGTCTTCGGTTCGGGGGTCGGATGTTCTCCATGCTGGACAGGAGGACGAGGAACAGAGACGCGATGACGATGACGGCGATGCTAGTGAGCCATCGCAGCCTGCGAAAAGACTGCAAGAGACGATGCTCGGAGCCGCAATACCGCATGCTAGCTACCAGTTGACATCGCGGCTGATCGCAGAAGACGCAGACGTGCATGCCCGGCAGAGTTGGTGTGATCCTACCCTGTGGATGACTGATGAGGGTGTCATTGGACGCAGCAGAGAAGTCACCGCCTTACATATCGCCAGCGTGTACAGAAATCTCGAGGGGATTCGTGCGCTGGTGGACCATCGCGGCGAGGGGGTGAGTGTGGCGGAGATGATTTCCCGCCAGGACGATCAGGGCCGGATTCCCCTCCACTGGGTTTTGATGGGCACGCCGGACGACAAGCCTCGAAAAGAGAACAAGGATGATGACACAGATGATGAAATGGCGCAGGAAGAGAAGATACCCTCCGAACGGTTGGTTGAGACCGTCAAATACCTTCTAGCAGTAGACCCTGAGACAATCAACGCCCGAGACCGGCTGGGGGCCACGGCGTTTCATTATACGGTGAGATCCCGCCACGCGGGACCGGTGAGCGTTCTGGCGGTGGTGGAGATGTTGCTGGAAGCTGGACCGCTAGCGGCGACTTTGAAGGCTGTCCGCAACGACGAACGCAAGAGAGACACTTTCGAGCCTACAATTCTACAGGATGCAGTAGATGGCCATGGTATGCGACTCGGGGAAATCAACGATGCGCGGTTCACGCAGTTAATCGAGATCTTGCTGGCTCACGGGGCCGATGCTCGATTGTGTCTGCATCGCCTGTGTGCCCACGTTTGGGATGAGCAAATTCCACTGGCAATGCTTGAGCGTCTACTGCAATCTTCGCCAGACATAAACGCGACGGATGCCGATGGCTGTACAGCGATGCATTATCTCGTTAAAAACATGGATCAGGTCGAGGCAGCTAGGTATCTGATCAGTTGTGGAGCAGAGGTGGACGTGGCTGACCAGCAGGGGAATACACCCCTCCATCAGGTCATGAAAGGGACACTCATCCGCAAGCTCGACGAACGTGGACGGCCTGACCCCTCGCAGCCCAAGGATGCTCCGGTCCGAGCACGAAAGCAATGGATCGAAATGCTGGTGGAGGCAGGAGGCTCGATGGATCGACCCAATGCTTATGGAAAGACTCCTAAAAGGCTGCTGGAGGAGCTCACAGAGAGGTTGGACCAAATGCGGATGGCCGAGGCTACCCAAATTGGTCGAGGACGTGGACGCGGAGTAAAAGAAGGGGGCAACAGATGAATGAACTGGAATCTGTGGATAGACAAAAAAGTATATTTAGGCGAGGGCTTGGGCTAGTGAGCCCATACCGACAGGGATATAGCTCAGTAGCTTAGACTTAGTCGCATCTAAGGTAATCGATATCAGCAGCCTCCCCAGGCTGTGCACTCATTTTAACACAGGGCCGCGGTCTTGGCTTGGCCAGCACCTGGCATGGGCGGAAATGCGACTGATCCTCGCAAACGCACTAGATCAAGGCCAGTGGGCTTGAGGGAAGCACCCTAGAATCTCACTCTTGCGCTAGCACGCCAGATTAGACGAGCATAGTGAGCTGGCCAAGGAAATTCGGAACCCAGCTCTGGCTGCAATGAATTCCATCACTTTTTAAGAACTTCCCACCCTTACATCCTAAGCTCCCACTGCCAACTTCGGCTCATCATCTGATAATGGGTGCTCAATTTCCGCAATCCTTCCCTCCGCGCCCGTAATTCACCCTGTCTGACGCTCCATCGCAGCAGGGGAAAGTCGTCATCGTGACCGGCGGTGCATCCGGAATAGGACAGGAGCTGGTGCGCATGCTCTACCAGAAAGGGGCGACAGTCTACATTGCCGGCCGGTCCGAGCCGCACGCTCAGGCGGCCATCCAGACCATTCAAGCAAGCACCACCACCACCGTCAGGCGGCCAGCTGTACTATCTCCCTCTGCATCTAGACGATGAGAATAACGGTGCGTATGTGATCCCGTGGGGTCGACTGCATCCCGGGATGGCGCCGGTGGAGGAGAGCGGCACCGGGCGGGCGAGTGGGTTCTGGGAGTGGTGCGCGGAGCGGACGAGGGATCATTTGTGATCATATCGTCTGGAACCATATAGTGATATCAGAGAAAGTTTCGAGGGGATTGTATTGCAGTGCATCGATTGGGTGACCAGGGTTGTAGACGGGCGCTTGGTTAGCTTACTCACCGACTTGGTTGACCAGTTTTAGTGAGGTATTTGTTCTTGCTTGAAGGTGTCGATGAGGTTTAATTCTATTGGCGTCCGAATTTCCCTCAAGCGAGTGCTCATCTGCAGCTTCCTAGTGTCTACCCCTTAGTGAGGTAGGGCTAAGACCGTCATGTGCTTGGACCCGTGTGACGACCAATGGTGGGAAGGAAGACCTTAACGGAGTGCAGTCTGGACAGAAGCCCAAGACTGATATAAGAAGTAGTATCAATGGACCGGTGCTCGTCATTTGCACGTTGTCCTACATGATAAGGTAGAATGCGCAGACATTACCTCCACCGAATACGCCACCTAGTCGAAGTACTGTACCTGACATTGCCAGTTATAGAGCAAAATCTACTAGTTTCGTCTTCAAGCCCATGATTTGCCCAAGGTATTGAGGGTGGTGACATCATCCGGTATTGTTCCAGGCTTTGCTCGCTGCGGCAACATTCGACTCAATCATGGATCTAGAGTATATTTCATTATCCTGCAAATACCCGTCGACACTTCCCCCACCAGCTCCTTGTGGCGTACAGAATGAAGACTTGACCCAATCGCAGCTGCTATCGAGGGCAGGGTCGAGAGCTTGATACTCTGCATCAGCGCTCGAACTTTGCTGCCTACGAGCGCGTCACCTGTTGTAAGTTTTTCCGGAGTGGGGCCCTGCAGTAGTGGTGGGACCATTCACCACGAAACACATAACCAGGTGTTGTGGAATCAGGGCCAGGAACAAAAAACTGCGGACCCATGATATCATGATGTGCCAACGGGTGAGAAACCGCGAACATCAGCCAATGACCAAGGATGCCATCACAGCCTTACAGCCCTACAGCCCGTAGCCAAGCCGCCCACTTAAATGCTTATATCAAGCGCCCTTGATACCTCGGACTCAAACCATGCCAGCACCTGGGAAACATCTTTCCTATCTCAATATTTAAGCTCCTTCTCACTATGTTCGGCGGCACTTTATTTGCCTGGGTGCGGCCGTCGCCCGAAGCGCCCGTCGCCGAAAGCACCTGGAACCCCACCAGCCTGGAGATGCAAGAGCCACGCCGCATAGCAGCTTCGGCAAACAATGAGCTGATCACCGAGCAACCGGTAGGCCATTCTGAGTATCGAGTAACCATCCGTGACTAATGTAAATAGCGCATGGGCGAGCCAATGGTCCGACTACGAGGCGGGGGCGAAGGAGAGGATGTTTGTTGTGGACTGTTAGTGACTGGCCCCTGATTTGAGACGATGGTTCTACTTGCTGACAATAGAGACAGGTGTGCGGGTGTGAGCTGTTTCGAATGCTTCTCGTGCTGCGACTGCTGCTGCGACTGTTGCGACTGCTGCGGGGGTGGGGGAGGTCCCGGAGGCCCGCCCGGCCCGGGTCCGTGACTATGGCCTTATAAAAATGTCTAACTCCTACTGTCCGCTAGTCTGAGCGTATTTCCGAATTTCAATTACTTGCATTGTCTAGTAAGAGTTCTGCATTGGAGGTAGAACTGAAATCAGGGTAGAATTATAAGCATGAAGAGTGACCAGGTCCAGAATGGCCAATGGACTTGAACCGAGAGCGTACTCCCATTACCATTACGCTGTCACTGTTTTGCAAAGCTGTCGCATGGCTGAACACTAATCCACTACTCCCATCCGCCATCTCACGTCAACGTGGGGAGGAAAGTTTATCTTGGCTACTCTGGGGGTCTTTCTTCCACGCAAGAAAAATCCATAAAAAGAATAAATAAACATAGAACAATTTTACGTTATCTACTTGAAAGAAAGAAGAAGAGAAAAGAGAGAGAAAAGAAAGAGGAAAAGTGGAAAAAGAAAGATCAAACAAGGAAGCGAAGACACATTTCTTTCTTGAATTACATGAACCCTACTTCTTAGACGATCGAACTTGAGAAATAAATTTCACTATAAGACTAAAATAAGGTGACGGCAAAATACAATTTCAGAGTGTAGCTATGCTCCCAATGGACTCGATCAACACAATACTTTACATGTCAAACCATGCTCGTAATGGAGCCACTAAACATCACATGGTTTGAAGCTTTCAAAGCGCCTATCAACAGCGGCGTCAAGGTCACTGAATCGTATAAAAGGACGAGTGATTCCTGGACGAATATCCTCTTGGACCAACCCTCTGACGAACTTGACGAGCCATCGGAACGAACCATCTGCCATCTCAACGATCCGGCGCTCCAGCTGATTTCGCTCTTCAACAGTCCCTAGCCCTGCGTACTCGCGCCACACCGCATAAAAGTGCGTTCTATGTTGTGATCCCTTTAATGTGGCACCATGTGTCGGCTTAATTCCCTCTCCAGTCAGCTGCGCATGGACATACCACAGCATCTCGATAAAGTTTACCTCATTGAGATTGTAACCGGGATACGAGCCAAGGGCTCTCTGAAATGCCGGCTCGCCGCAACTGGTGATGCAGATCTTCACATCTCGCGGCCTGAGACGCACCCAGTCGGTCAGAGCATCCAGCACCCGAGTATGGTCCGCTGGATTGAGGTGATTCAACCCGTCAAGCTCCAGGAAAATTCTATGCTTTTCGTAGATGGCATCAGATGTGACTAGCCGATTCCAGGCGGACAGTACCTCGTGGTCCCCTATGAAGTAGTCCCTGGGTACCAGGGCCTGCCAGGCGGCGACGCACTTCTCATCCAAAAATTCTAGGGGTCGGCTGGGTGTTTTATCTGCCCTGCCAGGGAACAGCAAGCAAGCCAGCTCCGGGACTGTTCGCTTCAGAAAAAAACCATTATAGTTCTTTAGCTCTAAGAGCCTAGAGAGGATGGCGCGAATCATGGTATGGAAGTTCTCTTCGCCACGAGGTCCTCCTTGCTGGAACTTGCGGAAGAAGATTCTTGGACTCAGTGTTTGCTTGGTGGTTTCCCACCAGCTGTTGCTTCGAAGGTCGTCTTCATCCTGCCAAAAATGAAGATCCCCCTCCATGTGCATCGATTTTCCTGTTCCAGGCTTACCAATGGTGTGGAAGATTGGCTCGACCCCTTCGTCAAGAGCCCAGCGACTGTATTCCCGCCCGCGTGCCCGCAGAGGTTGAAGTTCTTCGCTGTTAGCTTGTGTAAAGTTCCAGAACTCCTCACCGTGATTGCGCAAGTGGGGTTGATTGAGCCAACGCTCCCAGCGAAGTACTAATCTTTCGGGATGATCATCGTCACCTTCGTCAAGAGTCCAGCGACTGTGTTCCCGCCCGCGTGCCCACAGAGGTTGGAGGTCTTTGCTGTTGGCTTGCGTGAAATTCCAGAAGTTGTCACCGGGGATATCAACAAAGTAGATTTGATTTAGCCAACGCTGCCAGCGAAGGGGATGCTCGTCGTCATCGTCTCTGGCGCTAAGTCCAGGAGAGAAGAACCCAGAAGCCAGTGTGATGTAAGGGGCAGTATCGCTCCTTGTGGAATGGCACCATGACACACGATTCCTCTGCAAGGCCCGAGGGCCCAGAAATGTTCTGGCTTGAGGGGTTTCATTATCTCTTGATCGCTAAAGGCAAGTCTACTTGAAGTAGCTCGACGAAGACCCGTAGCGCCCCTGGCAGCTAACCTGTCTCTGGAACAGGTGAAACCGATGATCTCCATCGGGCGACAATCGAGCGTTTATCGTCGCCTGAGGGTCCCTGGGAGTCGAACCCAAACAACCCAATCCTGTTCAACGGTCAGTACGGTTACAATAATCTGACGGTGCAGTCCACCGGCAACGGTACCATTTTCGATGCGCCGGACGGGTCATCTTATATTGCGGTACCTGGCACGCGGCAAGATCAATGGATCCTCTCGATTAGGCAGAGAGACCTTTTTGTCCCCAGCCAATTAGCAATTTGAGCGAGAGAATTATTTTACATTCGCCGGCGCCAGCTTCGCGCTGTTTGCGACCGGGACTGGAAAGCCCTGGCCGCCCCATGCACCGGATGTTGGCTTTGCGGAGGTCCAGGAAACGTATTTTGAGGAGAACTTCCCGGACCACGCTGACAGGGATGTATGATCATTGCAAGAATAATTCTGGTGTCTGCTTCTGACGCTCAATACTTCGGAGTCGGCAACGTTTACATTGATAATGGTTCCTGCTGTAATGCCTACGGTAGGGCTTATTGCAAGACATTGATCTGAGACCCATTCCGACTTTAACACATACATGTACTGCGTCGATGCGCACACGGTAATGGACGATAGATTGGAGAGAATCTTTAGCTGGAATCCAAAGAGACCAGAACCTCTGACGACTGCTGCTAAGACTCCGAGAAATGTGCTTGAAAGACAACAAACGAAAAAGGAAGGGAAGTAGATGTGAGGTACTTCACTAATTGCATCCTTGTCGAGTATACAGTATCTCATCCCAGGCCTAACCCTGATACTGAGCAACATCGCGATCAGTAGGCTCACCTAGAAAAGCAAAAATGCACGACTTCATGATTGGCCTCTTGCCAACTACTGCACACTTGTGAACCTTCATAAGTAGGACTCCAGTCAATGCACGCTACCAACACGAACCGGCAGTCGCCTCATATGAGAAGTACTTTGCCCAAATCATTGACGGAGATTCTCTTCTCCGAGTCAGTGGCCGCGAAGCTGTGGTATGTGGCCAGCAGGGCACTGGGAAAGGCAAGTCGCCGAGTTAGCCCTAATACCGCGCGGGAAGAAGCAATTGCGGGTGCTGCGGCTGGCCTTTGCCTGACTGACTGCTTCCGCAGGCGGAACCACCCATCCTCTACCCAGAATATACCGGTCGAGATGGTGGGAGGTATGTTTATCGAGACCTGAGTTTCTGGACTTCGGGATTCTTCCCCGGGTATCTGTACCTGCTGCTCGAACGGCAAACCATGTACGACCACCGTCATGTCGACAGGAAAACCACCGGTCCCCACCATCTGCAACTCGAGTATCTGTGCCAATGGTGGACCATCAATCTGCACCAAAACGCCCTGCTGAGCACGACGCACGATTTGGGGTTCATAATCGCCCCGTGGGCAATCAAGGCCTGGGAGCTTCAGCAGGACGCGCGCGCATTCAGCACCCTCGTCGTCGCCGCCCACACGCTGGCGCGGCGGTTCTGTCCCCGAGTCCAGGCGATCCGGAGCTGGGACACGTGCATCACCAAACGGTATGCCTTCGAGGATCCGTCTAAGGACTTTCTAGTCATCATCGACAACATGCTCAACCTGGATATGCTCTTCTGGGTCGCGAAAGCGACAAACGATCACCATCTATTCGACATCGCAGTCGCCCATGCCCGCACCACACAACAACATCACATCCGGCCCGATAAGTCCTCTTACCATGTGGTGAACTTCGACGACACGACCGCACAGCCGAAACAGAAATTCACCAACCAAGGATTCAAAGACGAGAGCTGCTGGTCGCGCGGCCAAGCATGGGGGATCCTGGCATTTGCGCAGGCGTTTTTCTGGACACGGGATCCAACTTTCTTGGCGACGGCACAGGCGCTCGCAGATTATTTCATTGAGCATCTGCCTTCCGACGGAGTCCCATACTGGGACTTTGACGCTCCTGTCACAGCTGAGACGCCTCGCGCTACATCGGCGGCTATGATAGCCTCGTGCGGCATGCTCTTACTTTATCGAGCTTTCCGGACACAGGGAATGGAGGAGCTTGCGGGGCGTTATTTACGAGCAGTCAGGCAGATTGTCCAAGGCACGCTGGCATCGTGCCTCAACCCTCCAATATTTCGCTTTGCCGTCTCACCCTCGGAGGAGGAGCTTGAGACGTATGAAGATGGAGCACCATCCGACCATCAGATGAAGCAAGAATCTGACTTCTTGGTGGTTGATGACGGCACAGGGACAGGGGAGGCCCATCATCCGCCAAGAGAGACGATTTTTAACGGGGCGACCATCAACAACTATGAATTTGCGCCGCGACGGTGGGCAAGTCACGGCCTGGTCTATGCGGACTATTACTTCATGCTCTTGGGTAATATGTTGCTTGAACTGGACTTGGTCGAGCCCGGGTTCTAGGATGGCAGCATCAGCCGTTTTATGTTCTTGTTGTAATGGAAAGGTATTATAGAACGAGGCTGCAGTTTGACCATACTGGCTCGCGAAGAGATTGAGTTGCAAGGCGACGAGAGGTTGAAGCCATACTGTACATCGAAGAACTAGACGGAAGACATAGATAAATACACATTTTCACGTGACCCGACGGCTGGTCAGAACGCCCTTGGCATACCGGACAGAAGAGGGCATGTCTACTGTGGATTCGGGTCCCAGAACTGAGATCTTTCTGATGCAGGTGGGGCAGTAAATGGTAGTGGTGCTACCTTGCTCAGGCAGGAAGGGTCTACCATTGTCATTTCCGTCAGCGCGTCATATTGCACCTGCAGCGATTGAGGGAGCGGTGGAAACGCGAGGCTCAGGGTATCATTAAAGAAATCGCTAGGTGATATATGATTCGCGACGCGGTCTTGCTCGCCAAGACCCTCAAGCAAGGACTGCGACTCAATCGACATCCAACGGATACCGGGTTCCGCCGAAGAAGTCTGTGGAGCGTGTGGTAAGGACCCCGTGGAAGCTCCGACGCCATCCCCACAGCGCTCACGGACATCGACCGAAGCCTCCCCGGCACAAGCTACAGACTCGGAGTAAGCAGCTTGTCGAATATTGAGGGGCGTCGCGGGTGATGTCGCATTGCAGCACATGAATTGCCGAGCTTTCGTGAGCCTTTCGCCGAACACCGACGCCAGATTCCGATGATCCGTGGCACCAGGACCAGCCCACCGACGGGATATCTCCAGCAAACTTCCAACGATACTATCGAGCTGGTCTGAGACAGAAAGCCGGGCATGCTGAGAGTGTACTAGTAGCATTCGTCCGGCTATAAATAGACAGAAAGAGAACTGCGGGTTAGCAAGAATGGAGGAGTGCTGGAGAAACAGGCTACCCAGCATTACGATCTCGGAGGCCGCCTCGATACACGTCTCGAGCGAAGTTGCCGACGGAAGTCGCACAGGGCAATCTTTCCAGTGTGCTGGAGGATAGGCCATACTCTGATGGAGGAGAATAAGTGCTGTGTTGTGGGTAAAATGTGCCAGAGTCAGATTCGGATCCATGATTCCGTCCACGTTGAGCACTGCAGCCGATTGCCACTTTTGGGGCAACAGCAGCTTCCACTGCACAAGCCGTAAATCCAGTTCCTTGAATCTCAGCAGCCATTTCTTGGTCCTTTGTACGTCACCGATGTCAAGGGCATTATGCAAGAAGAAATGGACCACCAGGCTCAGCGACTCGGTAGCCTCGATGGCGTAGGCAAACCCTCCGATGGAGTCTTGCCCAGGGTTCTTACTGTCGTCCAAGATTGGACCGCTAGCTCCGTGGCTGAAATGATTGGCGATGCCAAAGAACGGCGTGGTCTGCTCTTGCTCCCGTTGCCATAATGCTCCCTCGCAGGGCAGGCGCCGTCGAACATCTGCGCTCGTCAGGCTCAGGTTCCATCCCGTCGAGACGCTGCAAAACCTGTCCATCAGGAACACAGTCCAGAATACCCGTCTTCGCTCTTCAGTCTGCCACCAGTGTTGCGCTGGTTTTAAGAAGACCATTCGCTTAATGAGATACTCACCCTTCGCTGTTCTCCCCTCATCGTCGTCCCGATCCTCGACACTAAGCTGGAGTTGCTCGACAGTGCGCGTCATGCTGCCGACTACCGACCACGCTGAAGGGCCCCGTCCACTCCCAATCTGCATGGTAGCTGTTATCAAGATGAACTGCCATTGTTGGGGAATGAGCATATGCATACTATATCAAAAGCAATAATCACCAATGCTTGCAAATTCTCCACCGAGAATGACTCCATGCTGTTGAGAATGACTCTCTGGCGACTAGCAGCCGCCATCTCTCCTTTGGATTGATAACCTCCAGCCGCAGGATGGGATGTGAAGCGAACGGAGGTGGCTAGGATCGCATGTAGAATTGGCAAGGCCCTGTTCCAGCCGTCCGGACTGTACAGCTGCTCACGAAACCTTCTGACATGGAGGATGGGAATCCAGGGATGAACATTGGCGAAATGGAAATCAACCAACTCCATCATGACTGCATGCGGTAGCAGCCCCTGCGCAGAGAGCTGCGAGGCAGACCAGTCGTCCATTGTCTCGGGCACCTGCTGTTCCAGAATGGAATGAAAATGCAGTTTTTGGCGCTTTGCAGGACGTGATTCTAGTGGTTTCTGCTGGGCCATGCCATCTCTCGTCTCGTTTGGGTCTTCTTCGTCTTTAGCTTCTCGTCTTTCGTGTTCTCTTTCTCCAATGTCTAGCCCTAGCCCCAACGACCCCATCTGAGTGCCATCCGAGTCAGCCGTCCCGGCTGCCTCTTGCAGCAATCTTTGCTTGACCTCCTCAGATAACTGCTGCACGCTCGCCGCAACATCCGCTGATTCGATGCCATTCCGGGCCGGAGGGGGAATATTCGGCGACACGCCATCCGCCACCGCGCTCCATATCTTCTGCCAGAGCAGGCTTTGGCCGAGAAACATATTCTCCAGCGTGTCGACCCGTTGCTGCAGCCGCTCAACGGCACCGGCGCGGAGACCCGGCTTCGAGCGACAGTCATCATAGAGACAGATGGTATTGAAGCGTGTGCATTGCGCGCACGGCTGCTCCCGGTCGCATTTCGTCTTCTTGCGCCGACATGACTGACAGGCCAAGGACTTGTCCTTTCCGAGTTCTGGCTGATCGGGCTCGCTAGCTGCCATTATCACAGGCGCCAGACGAAACTATTGCCTGGAAGACCAAGTTATGGGAGATTGTATCAGGTACCGGGAAGTTTTTCAAGAATCCTTCACACTGCGTTCACCCCGGGGTTCGGGTGGCATTACCCCACCATTTCCCCGCATTGCATGATTCACAGATACTGTCCCAGGTAGCAACACATGTGATTATTTATCTACTTCTTTATACTTAGTCGTTTCCTTATTTTTCCTGGTCCATCTTTGTCTTCAGAAATTGTCCATAGGTACAGTCCTTTTTGTCTACTGGATGTAATGAATTTTGTATGTTGCGTATTCTGCAATAGAGGGATCCAGCAAAAAATACAGGAGTTATGAAGTAGACCTCGCCAGACTGGCACTCAAAACCGATATTCGCCAAGAGTTCGGATGATGAAAACTTTGCTAAAGCGGCAATCAAATGAAAGATTTCACCTCCCGTAGGACAAAACAGTGGCCGGCCTAATCGCCGGTCCGGAGTCCGTTGGCTGCGGAGGAATCTTCATCCTAAAAGAACGAGCACTTTCCAGATACAGTAAGGTATGTATAGTGGTGTTTATCACTCGACTCGTGGACAAATTATCCACCAATCACTCACTTTCAACCTGCACAACTGGAGCAGGGACTGGAAATTCCCAAAGGACAAAAAAAAAGCCTACTCCGTATGGATGGGAGGTTTCGATGTCGCTCTGCTTCCGCCAGCTTCTCATGCTTCTGCCGCCCAGATAAGACCCCCCCAGCTCGGATGATCGTTGCTGGAAACTGCCCCTTCGAAGCCCTCATAATCCTGGGCCTTGATAGTCCAGGGTGCATTTTCCTTCTGTTTGACCACGTATTGGTAATACAAAAGGTCCCAGATCGGAATCTTGTTGCTGACGCCGCGGTTCTCCGCCGAGATGACCTCCCAGGGACCGTTGACAAGGACCGCTTCGCAGCGTGACCACTTCGGGTCATAGGTAACGGTCGAGTTGAGGTTGTATTCGGCGGCATACTCCGCGGCCTTTAACAGCAAATTGTCCCCTACCTGAAAGAGGTTCACGCCTTGACTCAAACCGACTCTGGCCCCGTAAGCCGACCACCCGATTCCTGACATGGTATGGCCTATTCGATGCGGTCAGTAAGGAAAGAAACCAGCAGGGGTCACTGATTAGCAGATACAATACACACCCTGATCCCGACCGGCCTCCACCGACTGGCCCGTCTCGGAGTTGTACTGTGCGAAGATACCAGCGCAGTTGTCCTGAATGAAGGCATTCATCGCGTAGTTATACAATTGCACATCGTCCAAGTAGACAGCAAAGCTGAGCATTGCTTTGATGCTGACCATGCCGTAGTTGGCCTGGCCGACCACCGCGGACTGGCGCGCAAACAGCCAGTACAGTTGCGTGCTGAAGCCCGAGCCCCCTTGCCACCGGGCTCCGAATTCGGTCCAATTTCCCTCCCAGCGCATGATCTCCGCCGCGTTGACAAACAAATCCCCGTCCAGACCGATCATGAGGGAGCGATCAATCCCGATGATGTTGGTCAGATTGGTCCCCCACGCGTCGAGGATCGTGGTGCTGCGCGTCCAGTGGGATTCGTTCTTGGTGATGTACCATATGAGCGCATTCTGCCAGGCCGCGCGCGCGTCGTGCGCAAAGCTGGTGTAATTGCTCGTCTGCCCGCGGGCAATCACCTCCTTCGGGCCCTGCATCTCGTAACTGGCCTGGGAGTAGCTGTCGGCGCTGAACTGCTGGTAGGCGGAGGCCCACGGGTCCTCACCAGCCAGAACTTTCGTGCGGATCAGTTCCAGGTCATCGTGAGTGTGCCAGATCCCGGGATGGACGAAGTCACTCGGTCGCTTCTTCAGGTAGCTGGTGGAATCGACGCCGGAGAACGTCGCGACATTTGGTATGGGCCCGAAGATTGCGGGCACATCTTGTACCGTACATTGAGCCGGCCTGACAGAGAAAGCGGCTATTGCGGATACACTCAACAGCAATTTCTACCAGTGAGTAAAAAGAGCGTGAATCAATGTGCAGGATATTGCCTAGCAGCGGATTTGAGGACAGCATACGCACCTTCATGGTAGTTAGCCCTGTGCTGTACTTGCTGAGAATCAAAACTGAGCGTAGCCTGATTATATGTCTGATAATCCCTTTGTGCTCTCCACACTTCCTGGATGGTGGTCGCTTCTCGAAACTTTGGGAGAAAAGCTCCCCGATTGTTCTGATCTTAGCGGTGCCCTAATGCAAGTCAGAAGCGGACTCCGGGCCGTGCTTTGCACCGTCTCCGCTCATGGACAACTGGCGTACAGACCCTGGAGTCTGTTGCGTGCATGGCGGCGAACAACCCAGCATATTTTGTCGGCCACATCCAATTTCGCCCATGAGGGCATTTCTCATGTTCGATCCTCAGGCGCACGACTATCTCTAGTGTTTCTATTCATCCGTTTATTCATCTCACAAGCAGTGCTGCAGACGGCACCATGCATTTTCTATCTCTCGCTAGTTCTCTCCTACTGCCCATCACCAGCGGAGCCACATCCACCATCCAGGATCCTCTCAGCTATCGGGTCCTTGCTGGAAGCTATGTCCCTCCCAAATCCATCAACGTTACTACACTTCTGGAGTTTATCAATTCTCGTCCAGATCTAAGTGTTCTCGCAGATGAACTGCAGACAATCGGCGGCTTTCCGAAGGCTTTTGATACTGAACCAACCTGGAGCTTCACCTTCTTTGCGCCCAACAACGATGCGTTTGAGCTTCACACCGGCACATACTTCAACGAATTCAAGTCAACCCCGTTCGTCCATTGCCTGCAAGTAACAATTCACCTTGTCATACAAAGTACTGACATCTTACTAGGAAGGGCAAATGGTGGCTGGGCAACACGCTCCTCTCCCACTACGTGCCAAATACAAACCTCAACTCTAGTAGCTTCAACGAGACCTACCAGAGATTCCAGGTGAGCACACGAGATATGGAGCCTTACGTGAAGCTGACAACAATGCACTCCAGACTGCAAGTTACCTCTATGTCGGCTCGCAGGTTCAAGATGGTGAGATCATCCTGAACAACGTGGCCACCGTGGTGGAGAAAGATATATCAGTCACCAAGGCGAGTCTCAGCTGGTTTGGCTTTGCTCCTTTTCTGTGCGACGCATTAACCGCTCTACACAGGGAACAATTCACATCATTGATCGCATTCTCGACCCTTCAGCCCAGGTTTTCGAATCGGACCTGCCAAGAGTGTCACAGAGTTTCATTCCTGGAAGTTGTTCGAATCAGGATCTGTCATATTGCTGATGGATAAACCTCGTGTGGAGATCGGTCAATCTCTTGTTCGAAATTGGTTGCATCTGAATTGCTCATTTAGCACCTTATATCGTTCGATTTGCGATGGCGTGTGTATCAACCCGCAAGATGAGACAGGAAATGCCAATAGAGTAATGGCTTGCTAGAGAAAATCAATGTCACACATCGATTTGGTTTCATACAAGAAATAACTTGTCGCGAAAAGATATGTATAATCTGAATATACCTTTTTACTTCTCCGTGTGAAGATTGAACTATGTGACCTTCGAAAGCATTTACTTATCATTGGTATAGAATTGGCTGTCCTATTCATAAAATGACTGATGTTGTCATTAACTAGCTACATCCTCGCCAGACCCAAATTGTTCAATATTGAAGCTCAATAAAATAATATGGAGCCAGAAAATCCTGATCCTGAAAGTTCCATTGCTAAAAGGATTCTTCTTTGCCGTGAGAGTGTTCTTGTGAGTTTGAATATACAAGGTACATCATAGATATGTAGCTGAGTCTTCTACAAGATCATAGCAAATCGTGGTATGGGTCCTTGGCGTTGCGGTAGCAAGAGCTCGTACCTTCGGTCAGCTATATTCAGATTCTATTGTTTTGATTCACATATACAGCCTGAAAACAAGGGTCTGATACGCCTGCAGTGTGCCTGAAAATGACCCGATCTTCCCCAGAGATCTTCTGGTCCACAGCTCCGTAACGTTGACAGTAATAGAGAGCTGCAGTCCGAGAGTCTCGAAATCTACCTTCAACTCTTGTGGGTAGCTCTTCTCATTTAGCAGGAGAACCACGTATCCATTCTCCACGCTGCCCGCCCACACCTGTGACGAACCCTCCGAGCTGGCGTTCTGGACATAATTGGCCGGCTGTCCAAGTGGATCTTGACTGATTGCAATGATCTGTTTGTTCGTAAGGACCTTCAACGCGTCATCAGAAAGCTTGGACAAATCTGCTCCGATGATAAGCGGCGACTTGAGCGCCGCCCAAAAGGCGAAGTGCGTTTGCTGCTGATACAGCGTCATCTCCGCGTTGCCGATTTCCAGCATGTCCATGTCCATCCAGTGCCCACGGGACTGGTACTGGCTAATCTCGCGCATCTTTCGAATGATGCTCATCACCGAGCAGCTCGCGTAGCCGGTGTTCAAGCAGTAGGCGGTCTTGCAGGGACAGCCCGTTTCGTTCGCAAAGACGTTGGTGATATCCCCTGACATACGATAGGAGTGACCAATTTCTAGGGCAAATGTGCGTCAGTCAAAACATGCAATTCCACCGCGCACCCCCGCACTGTAGAGTCCATGCGACCGTAGAGACAATACATACCTCCACCCCAGTGCCAGGGAAACTGATAGCCCCACTCACAGACGGAATACAGGATCTCGCGCCCGACCAGCTGCAGGGCTTTTTGCATGATTCCAAACCGGACCTGCGGCGCCTCGGTCATCGCCTGGTAGCCGCCGCAGTTGTCGTATTTCCAGTAATCCACCCCCAGGCCGCCAAGGTCTGCGCGTCGCGCTCTTCGTATCCCCAGCTGCCCGGGCGGAATGCACACGTCAGCATGCCGCTGTCGCCGTACAGTCCGAGCTTTAGGCCCTGGGCGTGGATTTTGTCTGCCAGAGCGGGAATCCCACTGGGGAAGGAGGTTGCATTGGCTTGCAGGTAGCCTTCCGCTGTGCGACTGTAGTCGGCCCACCCGTCGTCCACGAGGACGTAGTCATACCCGGCATCCTTCAGCCCCAGTGTAGTGAGGAGCTGCGCACTTTGAACGACCACCGACTCGTTGATGTTGGCCTTGTATGCGTTCCACGAGTTCCAGCCCATCTGTGGGGTATGAGCTAGGGTGCTCTTTTGCCCTGCAGCTATACACGGGGTAATATGTAGAAAAGCAATAGCAGTCAGAATAGGTTTGACAGTGTTCCGGAAATACATTTTGATAGACTCGATTTGAATAGAACGCGAAACACAGGGGAGACTTTACAATATCAGCCAACTAACACAGATTTTATGTTCTAGTGTTGAACAATGCTGGAGCATGCTCCGGACATTAGGCCGATAGTCCGGACTCGCGTCCAGTCGGCCGTGGTGAGGGATCGCAGAAACGATCCTCGGTAGGTGAAGAAGACTGAAAGAGGATTAGATGCAGCCATGCATCTCCAGCTACTTTTAGGTAACCTTTTGACAAATACTACTGCCAGCAAGTAATATTGTGCTACATCTTTCGTATTATATTTTCAATATGGTGCTTCCGACGCCCACCAACCCCCTATTTACCCTTCCCTTAGATGAAGAAAAGCTATAAGGCTACCAAACCAATAGGACAGGGTCCTACGGCATGTCTGCGGCCACTTGGCTGAACAGGGTAAGGCGTTTCTTGTGCAGTGGCAGGCCTGAACTTAGCGAGGGCTGACTGGACCCATGTACATGGTTAAGAGCGAGTACTGATACGAGAAGCTCTGCGGCTGGATGTGCGGGCTTGGCTTACACCAAGCGATACCATAAATTTGTCAGGAGGTTACGCCACGGTCTTCGTCTGTTCGGGAAAGAAATATCGATAATAGCATGGGCCGCATCTGAACTTGGTATAAATATTCCTTGTGCACCTCAGTCATCAGACCTCGAACCCACGCAGAGCAGTCTCATCAAGAAGATCCAACCTCCATAACCACTGACCTACAGCAATTTTCGCAATATACGACATGAAAATCCCGCTCTGCTTCGTTGTATCAATAGCCGCCATTCAGGCATACGGAGGCCATTTTACCCTATTCCGGCGCGGCGACGGCCAGCCCTGATTAGCAAACGACGGTGGAAGTGGTCTTAAGATTTCCACCGAGAACGAAATCTGGTGCGCCTCGATCGATGATGTATTCCAGTCCGCGATGTTATACTGCAACACTGGTCTGCCCTGCGAGTTCCGTCTCTGCAACAGCCACGTCTGCTTACTGGACTCCTTCAGTCATACCATCCGCACGGAGAACCACACAGGCAAGTGCCTGAGCGCCACGGGCTCATCCGGGCGGTACATGGCAGTGGCTGCGCTTTGTGGACCTTCGCTTCCGGGCGGCACGAAATGCGAGCTAATGGATGAGGCGTGAGAGGGCGAGCAGCACGTACTGTCATCAGGAGTGTCGACCGATGAGGAGACCACATTCGATATCGACCAACGCCCCGGGTTTAATGGTGGCATCGTCTGACCAATTACCTGGGCCAGAGATTTGTCCGCTTACGGCCCAACCGACCCGTGATGAACAACTACGCGCAGACCCACCACATCCTGACGACGCACACTGCCGAGCTACCGACGGCGATCCTCACACCAACCGCACCGATGACCATTGCCTAGCAGATCGTCAACGACAATTTGGGCAACACGGGCTGGGCGGCGTACCCAATCCACCGCGTGGGAACACACACCATCTACGTGGATTTCCTCGGCCAGCGGGTTCATCGCGCTGATGGTTCCTTCTTCCGTGTGCCCTTGTGGCAGCTGGTTCAGGAGTTCCAGACCGATCGGATTCATCAGATGTTGGTGGACGGCTTCATGTCGATGCGATTAAGTGGTCGGAACACGCAAACCGCTAAATTCAAGTTTCTGTATGGCGATGGAGTCTCACTCATCATCGAGATTCATGTGGATTTGCCTTTTTATTAGTTGGATTTGAATTGCTTTCTTTGCGATGCTTTGCCGGTACTCGGGGTGGAACTTGAGGAATAACTCATGTTCTTAGCTCCAAGGGGTAGTACGGAGATGTTGATCTACTCCCGATCATTTGTTGGTTTGATTGACCTCTTGATGGCACGATTTGTCTGCTCGATATTTCTTCTATCCAACGATCGGACTTGTCTCGATATGATGGTTTTTAGGGTCGAAGTCCCGTTTGGGAAGGCGGAATCTGTCCGCATATACTATAGAGTTCGAGACTACACCTAAATAAACCTACCCCTCAACCCCAAACGAACTGTGTCATATCTCACTGCATAATGATATTTAGGTTTTCGATGCTACCGATCGGAAGAGAAGAAATCATCACTGGCAGGTACGTCCATGATGAGTGTCTGTCGGGTGAAGAGAGGCTACCCCGTCGACACCACCAGCGTACTGCTTCGCCAACCCTAGAACCGGCAGAGCCAACTGCTCTAGATGCCTGCTCACGTGCACCATAAGGCTTTTCAACTTGTCGAAATTCTTTCCGCAGAATCGACAGGACCCCTGCTGCGAAAATGTGTCGCTCTGATGGTGGCACTGCTCGACCAATTCCCACAGATTCGGAACATTCATATCCCATTGTGAATCAGGATCCCTTTGCGTAGCCGTCGTGGCCTGAACTTCTTCGACTCTTGGATTGGGCGTCTTATGTTTTCGGAAAAGATGCTGGACGAATAGGTCCCGGCGAAAGCACTGATAGTCGCAATTGTCGTAGGAGCAGACCCAGCTCTCTGGCTGCCAGTGGCTTTGGGTCTCATGACGCACCCATTCGTGTTTGCTTTTGAAGGACGGTTGATACTCACAGACGGGAAATGTGCATGTGAACGGTTGCAGATCGTCAGCGACGTGCTTCGGCCAGTCCACAGCTCTCTGAAACTGTTTGACCTGAAAGCAGGTGGGACACTCGAACTGCGCGGTAAAGCTGGGGCCGCCGCTTGCTCTGGAGGCGATTCCTCTCGCAGAAGTGACAGCAGAGCAATACGGACCGGAGGGACAGGAGCGGTTGCGAATGGCGGCCGAATGCGCGCGCTGGAGCGCGACAAGTCTGTCGTATCGGCGGAGCTGCTCGCGCGCAAATCGATGGACCAACGCTGGGGGGTCCAGCCGGGGGAACAGTTGTCGGATCTGCTGTTCGAAACCTTCCACGGTCGGGTCGATTGTCGATGGCACTACGACCAGGGCATTGATCGCAAGCTGCTGCTGCTCGGCAGAGTCGGCGGACTCGTTGGTGTCATCCCCGTTCGGGGCATCTGCTGCCTCTTGAGTCCCGTTCATACCCTGGAATGTGTGGCTCGCAAGCCCTCCACGCGCAGGTGGGGCCCCTGCACTCGGCATAACATTATCTGCGTGAGGCGCAGCAGTCAAATGTCTCCCTGTGCCCTGCTTCCGTCTACTAAGCACAGTCGCCAACAACTGGGCAAATTGAGCCGAGTGCGGGAGCGAGAAAATCGTCACACCTGCGCCGCTGTCCGGGAGATATGGGTCTGCCCCGGCTTCGAGAAGAAGTCCCGCGGCCTCGTAGTGTCCCCGCCAACAGGCTACAAATAGAGGCGTGGATCCATAGCGGCCGCCGGGCGCGTCAACGTCCAGACCAGGCACAGATGCCAGGAGCGCTTTGACGACCGGGACTAGACCGAATGACGCGGCGTAATACAGCGGATGTGTGGTTTCAATGACCTGGTTCTCGGCCTCGGGGATAAGCGTCTGCACCCAGACACCGTAGTTACCTTGGCGTGGCAGGCACCGCGAGTCGAAAAGCTTGTTGACGAGCTGACGGTCGCCATCCACGTCGAAATCGCAGGCTCCGCCGTGGGTCGCCCAGAACGCGCCTGCGTATGATAGGAAGGGGTGCTCGTGCTCGCGTGCGGCTACTTCATCGAAGGACCATGCGTACCCGGAGCGGAAATCGTCGAGACACAGATAGGTCAGGCAAAGACGAGTCATGGTTTGATCGGCGGTTGCCGGGTCCAAACCGAAGTACCGCACGCTCGAGGTGCGGATCCGGTGGGAGGTCAGAAACTCCTTGACGGAGGAATGGGATAATTTCACTCTTCCGAACTCATCCTCTGTGATGAGCCCCTGACAGATATGGAGCAGGATCCGGGGAGAGATCAGCTTGGTGTCTTCATCAAGCACCGTGCATGCCTCCTCTAGCACGACTACTTCGCTTAGCTCCGACAGGGTGAGCAGTCGCTTCGAAAAACTGAGCCAAAACAGAGTATTGCGGCTAAGCTCCATGTCACTAGGACTGATTTGCTCGAGCATGTGGATATAGACCTCTCCTAATGTCTTTAGGAGTGTTCTCAATGCCTCCCGAATGGATTTCGCGGTTCTGAGGGAGGCGAGATTCTCCAAAGAGAGCTGGGTCCAGCGGAATCTGCAGCAGTCAAAATTGATCAGCATGGTATCTTACTATGCACTCCAGACCGGTACAACTGACGATCCATCAGCACCCTCCATAAGAGCCTCCCACACCTGAGCCTGTAAACGCGAACTCAAATTTCTGAGTGTCGAGTCGTGCTGCAATCTGAAGCGAACGAATGTGTCAATATCATCCCTGATGATACCGGAACTCATATGTATGATCCTGGCATGGCTTTCGGGTATCATGTCATTGGTTCCGGTTACGAAGATTCGAAGGTTTGGGGTAAGTTCCGAAATATTCAGCAATGAGCGTATGAGCTCCTCATAGGATGCACTTTCATTGATTGCATCAATCAAGAGAATAGCCCGTCTGCCATTCGGTGTACAGTTTATTATGGCAGCTGCCACTGCACTCATGTCGATCGGCTGTCGATGTAGATGTGGCTCTGTAGCTTCAAAGAATGGCCGAATATTGTCCAATATTGACGGCACTGATTCAGAGATCTGTGCCACTAACGACCCTAGGATATTCGCCGGATTTTGAAAGTTGGCGTCACTGAATCTGCAGTAGAAGTAGGCGAAGACAATACTGGGGTCCTTGACACTGATTGCAGCCAGCTGGTCGACGGCGTGGGCACTAAGAGATGGTAGTCTGTCAGTTGAATCAGAGCAGGATGCTCGGAAGACTTACAAGAGAGTGGTCTTGCCAATTCCGGCTAAAAGAGGACCGTCAGTCATTTTCAGCATACAAAGACCCTGGCTTACCTACACTTTCCCAAGAGACAAAGAATATTCCGGTCAACGACATCACTCATAATCCAATCTTTGAACGTATGAACGAACCACTTTCCCGTATGATCGACTCGGTCCCTCGAGACTTGCTGGTGGATACTGAACGGGCTGACCGGGGCTAACCATCGAAGCAGTTCGTTATGCGCCGCGCGAGTTTTCTCGTCATCTCGTATCTTAAGGTCTACCTCCAGGGACCTTGCCAGCCTTGTTATCTTTCCGTGGAGATCTCGCTGAAAAGCAAGGTTATCGCTTGTGAGAAGGAGAATCAGCCAAGATTTCACTCGTTCTAGGCGAGTGAGGTGGGTAGTGAATTGTTCCTGGGTGAACGGCCACTCCAGCTTTTGTTTCAATCTCCTCAACCTGCTTGCTGGCTCCTCTAGGTCTTGAAGGAGGAATTGGACCGACTCGCTTGCCTTGTCCAGTGTGCTTTTCAGCGGCTCAGGGGCAGCTGAAGCCAATTTTTCTGTCTCTGGCGGCGAGGAAGACTCAAACTGCGAGTTCAGGTGTTCCAGGATCCCTTTGAGACCGAAGAGTTCCTCGGTCAGTCGGCGGATGTCGGAGCTCGCATCACGGCCTTTCTTGGCGTATGTTAGGAGGCGATGGATGAGATCGCCAACATCGATAATCAGGGACGTTATGGAGATAGGGTCAGCCATTATCCACAATTGAAAGGGGCCGCATGCGAACGGTGAAAATGCCCCAAGACGGATAGCATTTGGTGCGGCTGAATGTTTGCCTTTGCAACCCCTCATTCAGTCGCTCTGGGCACAGACCACGTGATAGTAAGCACGCTTACTTATGCAGGTGTGTGTGACGAGAGCAGGGCTGCAGATCACTCGCTAGCTTATTGTTGCTGTCTCCATTTGGCCTGAATACGGATGACCGCTGCGGTGAGAATATTTTACAGGGAGGTTTCATTTGCCGAGAGGCCGCAATGGTCTTCTATACTTCTATGACAGTATATTGTCGACCGTGTCTGTCTGGATTGGCTTAGATTTAGACATCCTGCCAATTACATTGAATTTTGACTGGCATTGAACATTTTAAATATGTTAAATAACATAGTCAATTTATCTGTTTACAGAAGCCTAGGATAGAATGAAGTGAGAGGTTCAGTACTGGGAGATTATCGATGTATATTTTCCGGCCGCGCCCTAAGTACATTAGACAGATTCCAGTCGCTCTTAGGCTTAAATTACATCCTGCAAGTACCCTGGACAAATCAACCAAACCATTATACTACAGAACGAGTGGTTATTAGGTTAGACAATGATAATTAGGAATGCATTCGATTGTCAATGAATCCTGTTCTAGGCTCTGCCACGTGTGCTGGTTTGCATCTACACATCAAAAACAAGATGTAGACCGAGCCGTCACTACTTTCAGAGGCTCATCACCTCTATAGACAGGAGTTGTGTACGTTGGTATCGAAAGTCTGAAAACTGCTTGCTTCATATATGTTCAACTGTAGAACCTAGTTCGACCTAACTCACCCACAGCACAGAGGTCTATCTCCATGTCGCGGGTCACGGCCATCCGACATGTCTGCATCGGCCCTGAATCTGATAGACACTTCTACCTCCAAGTGGCAGTCACCGTTGCCGCAGTCGCGCAGCCGGTCGGCACAGTGTACGACCGGTTCGGGTCGCTCTCCCATACCACCGTCCCGTCGGACTCCTTCTTAATGAACTTGTACTCGAAAGTCGTGCCAGCGGGGAGCGTGACCGTGGTCGTCCACAGGGGGTTGGAGGAGGTGTACGAGGAGGCCGAGAGTGCGATTGCGGAGGAGGTGTCCCACGAGCTCAGCTGGCTGATCGATCCGGTCAGGAAAATATTCTCGCCGTATGTCGTCGTGACCAGCTCGTTGAAGGTGACGGCAACGCTGGTAGCGGCGGTGCAGGTCGCGGAAGTAGTTGTGCTGGAGGTCTTCGTAGTCGTGCTGCTAGTCTTGCTAGTCGTGCTACTGGTGCTGCTGCTCGAAGATGATGACGAGCTGGAGGAGCCGGAGCCTGACCCGCCGGTGATGGCGATATCGGCGCACCCGAGATAGACCTGCGCGGTCTGATAGCTGTTCCATCTCCATCGCAGCAGGGTATGGTCGGACGAGTAGTTGGGAAGCTAGATAGCTCCCAGAATTAGTATTTGCTTGATGGAGAAGATGCGTGAGTCCACCCACCTTAATCTTTTTGGTCACAGTGTATCCGCCTGCGATCGTGGTCGTGCAGGAATTCAGCGCTGCTCCGTCCACCCCCTCACAGCCGCGGTTCGTGTCTGCGTTAAACGCATTGCATGTGAACCAGTCGTTGCGATAACAGGCCTGGTCCGACGTGCAGTCGGGGTTGTAGCCGCACGTCTGGCCGCTCACGTCGGTGCACTTCAGCTCACCCGCCAGGAAGCAGTCCTCAGCAGCTTGCTTTTCGTCGTTGGTCGGCAGATAATCCGGGTCAAGGAAGAGGTCGACGAGTGTTTGGTTCGTGCAGATACCGTAGGTGAACATGCCGCCGTGGTCACCGTTGTGGTCGACACACCATTGCACTTCGATGGTGTCCCCAGCGGTGTAGGTCGCGACGACCGAGTTACCCCAGTTGTCGCTGGGCTGATTGTAGTCGACACTCACCCTGGCATTATATCCGCATGGACCGGAGCGCCCAACCTGGGCCTCCTCGAGATCTGGCCATGCGGTAACAGGCTCGAGGATAGCACACTCGGGACATGTGTCGATACCAGCCTACGTTCCGGTCACTCAGTATGGGACAGAAAAGTAGAGGGGAGCGCTATACCTCAAACCCTAGTCGGGTTCTGCTAGATGGGATGGTGAGGTAGCCATGGCCGGCCACGGAGGTCAGCAGCCCAGCGAGCGTGAGGATGGAAGAGCTCTTCATGGCTGTTATCTTCTTGAGCTGGCTGCAGTGCGATCAAGAAAATCCCTGAAGAGGGGTGGTGCTTTATAGGCATATTGTTCCTCGCTTAGATTCACCAAGATCCCGATTCGGCACGGGCCTGGGCCGCTGCTAGCCGGGTCTTGGAAGTCTTGGTAAAGGAGATACCAGCAAATGAGGTCTTCTGGAGGCTCGCTACCCCGATATTTGACCGAAAGTAAAGCTGCTGAAGAATGCACTCGGGTCTTGGCACCAGTCGTCTCCGGAGATGATCGAGTCATCGAGCCTAAGCGAAGTGAACTAGATATGTAGGTACAATGAAGCATGCATAGCAAGCATGTGCATACAAATTAAGCAAGAATTGACCAAGACTAATTTCTGCATGGCGTTGTCACATACCGACACGCTAGTCAGCTTCGGGATCAGCCGCCCGCCACCCATGGGATGCTCCAAGTTACCCCTCACTGCATTCACCCTCACTCGCTCACTCACTCACCTTCTGCTCTCTTTACAGCCCTAACTCCCGACCAGAAATCTTGATTCATGGCCCAACCAGAACACTTTGATTACCTTTGGGATCAAGCCAAAGCGCGCTACAAATCCATCACAGGCCATGACCTCGACAGCCCCGCATTTCCCAACCCCGCTTCAGCTGACGACCTGCTCCTGCTCCTCGACGCTAGAAACACCGACTTTCTCTCTTTCCGGGAGAAGCGCTCTGTGCTGTTCCACAACCTCAGTACACTGTGTCAACCGATCGAATCACTCACCAACGTCATCTCCACGGGGACCTCGGTGGTATTTCCGCCCAGCGCTGCATGTTTTGCCGCCCTGACGTTGTTGATTGATGCTGCCCGTGGCGTATCGTCGCTCTATGATTCCATTATTGGTCTCATCGAGACCCTCAGGGTCTGTACCCGATCCCCCGAGATACGGTATATCGGAACCTGACAGGAGTCAGGAAAACAGGTCTTCCTCGCACGGCTCAAGATCTATGCTGTAAGTCAGGCGACACCCGAGCTCCGCAGCACGCTGGTGACTATCCTCGTAATTCTACTGGAAGTCTTTGGTCGCTCCGCGAAGATCATCCGGGGTGGAACACTGGGTCGCACCTTGGCTTTCGCGAAGAACGCGGTCTTGGGTCGCGATGAGAAGCTGCAGGGTCTCCTCAACCAACTGGAGAAGCTGTGCCAGAGTGAGAACCGGCTGGTCGCGGCGGAGACATGGGCGGAGACGAAGCGCACCGCGCATCAGATGGACCAGGTCAGCGATGACTTGGGGGCATTAGTCCTGGGACAGGAGACTTTTCGTAATGAGTTCCGGGAGGAAATGCACAAGGTGCGCGAGACGGTAACAGCGTCGTCGGCCAGGCAAGAGAAATCACCGACAGCCATCCGGGAGATTCTCAAGCCCTCGGTACACCCAGCCGATGCGTATCAGAGTCTGGCAAAGAAGAGGGTGGCAGGGACGGCAGACTGGATTCTTGCAGAACCGTTGTTTCGACAATGGGTAGCTGATGAGGGGCAGACACCGCTGTTGGCTGTCTGTGGGAGTCCGGGCAGCGGGAAATCGGTCCTTTCGCAACGCGTTATCTCCTTTCTAAACGAGCTGCAAGCTGGGAGCGGAAGCAGCGGTGGCTCGATCGCGTATTTCTTCTTCAGTAACAGTGACACTGAGACCAAGTCATTCAGCCAGGCACTGCGGGATTGCGCTCACCAGCTTTACCATAACAACGCCGCGTACAAGGCATATCTTGAAGCCCATCTCAGCTCTCCTGATGATATCAAGACTATTTGCAGTACGTGGAGAATGCTATACACTCAGCACTATATGGTGCAGCGAAGAACAACCGGTCGGGTGGTCCTTGTATTGGATGGTCTCGACGAAGCCTTTCAGGCGGATCGGGAGCAGTTCTTCGAGCTGCTGTCAGATCTACCTTCCGGGAGTGGTGAGTACTCGCACAAGCCAATTCTCTTCACAGACTGACGATCTATAGCCTCTCAGATCAAGATTCTACTAGTCGGAAGGCCTGAGATCTACGCTGAGCTCAATGAAACGATCAACACCATACCTTGCATTCACGTTGACGCAGCGAAGAACTCTGCTGACATCCGAGCATTAATCGAAACCACCATGCGGCGAATTCGTGTCTTGAGTCGCATTCCTCGAGATCTCTCAGCCAAGATCCAAGACAAACTCATCGAAAAATCCCAAGGGATGTTTCTGTGGGCCGACCTGATGCTGCGCGAGCTGGGCCGGAAGACGCGAGCGAGCAGTATGCTGGATAACCTGCAAAGAGCTCCGAGGGGATTGGATGAGATGCTGGAGCATGTCCTGCGAGGCTTCATCGCGAAACTCGACCCAGAAGAAGCGGAGAATTTGAACACGATGCTTGCATGGCTGGCTTGCTCTGATGTTCCACTGAGTTTGCGTCAGCTGGACTACATTCTGCAGTACGATTCGCCGGGCGGGGATGGAGTCTTTGACCTCGAGACCATGCTCCGAGTACAGTACGCTTCATTCTTTCTCCTCCTTCGAGATGATGGCCTGACTACGGCCGACCTTCAGGGTGCGGAGGTCGCAGCCTATCTGGCCGAGGGTCGGACGAGCGATGGTCTCCTCGAATTTCAGTCCAACAAGGAGACCACTCGTGTCGTTTTCCGCCACGCATCTATCGGTGAGTACCTCCGCAATCCCGCTTACGGAAAGGTGCGCGATAGCCCTGGCTCTGTGCCTGTTGGTGTAAATATCATTGAGGCGCGGACCCATATCCTAATACGCTGCCTGAAGCTGTTCCAAGACGGCTTTGCGGAGGATGAGAACAAAGAGGGAAGGGTCTCACTTATTATTTATGCGCAGAGTCAATGGCTGAGTTATCTGAGGCATCTGGTCAGCAACGACCAGCTCGATCCACACAGCAAGCGCGAGATGAGACCTTTATTCCGCAGACTACTGTCAGCTCCTGACTGCGTACATTGGCTGAACCCGGATGACTGGGAGTTCTTCGCTTCTGGGGATTACCACTTCATCGAAAGTCTCTTGAATGATACATCGTGTTCAGCCGACCAAAGAGATGACGAGATTACAGAATGGCTGTCATCCTGTCGTCAAAAGCCGGGCGGCATCTTCTCAGTCATGGCTAAATATGCCGCCGAGGGTTGGCTAAAGGAGAGCGCCTGGTCTGCGTCAGAGTGCTTCCGTCTCGTGTGGGCGGTCAAAACCATCTCCGAAGACGGCGATGTGAAGATCATGCACGAGACGCCCAGTACAGAGATCGTGATTGAGGTCGCTCGATGGACGAAGCTGGAAGAAGACGCGCTGTGGCATGAAATGGTCGGAAACTGCCTCTCCAATTTAGGGCATCTGGACGATGCAAAACATTACGCGGAGATGTCGCTGAGCCTGCAACCGAAATCAGTCGCTGCCAGTTTGGACATTGCTCGAATTTACCTGAAACAACACAAGCGCAGCGAAGCAATCGACATATACTTCGAAACCGAGAAACTGTACACGAAGTCACTTCTCGAACAGCAGGAGCCCGACCATGAGGACTCCGATCTTGACATGCTGGTGTCGCCATACAGCCTGTCAAGGCTGCGATTGACTCTGTCGGAGTTGTATTTTGAACAAGGCGATTGTCTCGATGCTGCAACATGGCTCCACTCGTGCTTGCAGTTGGGATCCTACAGCATTCGGATTCGCAAACTTGCCGAAGCACTAGTTTACCAACTCACCATGCCCCCATATAGAAATTATGGGGAAATAATGCGCTTGCTGAGGTCGATGGACCGTGAACCTGAACACTATACTGAGACGATTTTGAATGACTGCCTCATCCAGTACAGGAGGGCGGACAGTCGCTTTATCGAGGCCTGTGCAACCGCTGCCCACGCCATGGGGGCCTTAGAATGGCTGGCGGATCGATATCGACACGCGAGGGCAGCTGCGTTGCAGGATCTGCGGTCTACCGTTGTCGTTTCTCTCGACGTCTGCTTGGCCCAACTGTATAGTCGATTCATGAACGAACCCCACAAGGCTAAGGCTATATGGAGGCAGATTCTCAGTCTGCCCCGCGTGGACATGGACGGTCACTGGGAGATGACCCAGTCGAGGTCAGTCACCGAGTCATCCTATGCATACCAACTCTATATGGATGCTTTGAAAGACCCCAAAGACACCGGAGCCTTCTTGCACGAAGTCACCAATCTAGCCAGATGGTTGAGGGAGGTACCCCTCACCCGCGACACTTCCATCGAGAACCAAGCCGGCCTATACTTGGGACGCTGGCACCTGGGTCATGGCGACGCAGAGCAGGCACGGCCGTACTTCCGGGGGTATATCAAGATTTCCCTCGCTCGTCTCGAAGACATTGACCCCGCTTGGCGAGCAGATGCCTTCTACAAGCTATTCACCATTCTGGTCGCGGCGGATGACGACGCCAACGCTATTTCTCTGTTTCACGCAATCCGCGATGCACCACAAGACAGCCGCGAGTCCACGCTTCCAGATGACTGGCTTCTTCCGTGGGCGTGGTTCTGTGATGTCTGTAAGCAAGAATATGACAGTTCCGCTCCCTGCAACAAATGTCGGGTCTGCGCAGCAGATCTTTGTCCGGGATGCTTTGCGTCGGTGCAGCAAGCTACAGCGAGTGCTGGGGTTTGCGCCCCTGATCATGCCTGGCTTTCTATCCCCTCCACGTCAGTACTTCCTGAGCAAGGCTTTGTCATTGTGGAGGGCTCTCCGATGTCCATTGATAGCTTTCTCGCGGATCTGGGTCAGTCCTGGGATTGAAGGGTCCATCTTGTTGCGCACGTAGCCTTCGAATAAACAAGGGCGGGTCCTAGCAGTCTTCTGGGGTTTCTCATCAGCTGAAATCCTGCATTATGGGTGCTAACAAGATCTCCATATATATTCACAACTGCTCTTCTCCTTTAAATGAATTGTCCGATTATTGTAAATATACATCAGCTCGGTGTGGCACCTGGGATCTGGTCGTACCATTCACCGACTCGAATGCATTGCCATTCTCTATAGCGAGAAATTCGTTTTTCCAGACCTATGGAAGCCATGTGATTCTACGTAGCGCATGTCATCTTATCTCTACTCTCATTCTCGCCAATGAGCCTGTAGGGTCAAAGGTGTCGGCCCGGCTCATTGTGGAGAGTAAACCCGCTGCTGGTTAGTCCGCAGCGGGGCTCGATTGCCGAATTTGGGGGCGGTTTGCGAGGGAACCCTAACTTTTAGTCCGGTGGATTGATTGCTTGACTGGTTGGCAGCGTGGTATTTCCGCGGCCAAAAATGTAGAAAGGAGTTAGATTGTTATCTCGCTCGATTATCACCGGTCTCAACCTCATTTATCTCAAGAACATATGGCGCTTGTGGCAATTTATTCTTGATAACATGCGGGACGGTCGGACCATGTCGAGGCACTCAAATGCCATCTTTCATAAAGTTCTGGACGTTATGATCGCTAGTCCGTCAAGCTAAAGCTATACATCAGAAGAAATTGCTCCGACGCTAGAAATGCACGGCGGCGTATCTCCGATCACCCAGAGAAGGCTTTGCCGCGGGTCCCTTAAAACCGCGTCTCTTCCCAACTGCGGCCCCAATCTTCTCTCCAAGCAGCAAATAGGTCTGTTTATCTTCCTCGCCTCAAGCGACAATGAGCCGACTCACAGCTCTGGTCCTGATCTTAGCCATTACCTTCAACATCGCCACCTTTGCGCTTGGAGCGGCCACGTTAGCAGAGTACCTCAACCAACGCAGCTACCTTCTGGGTCTCGTCCCCAAAGCCGAAATCCACGACAATGCCTACATCGGGGAAGCTAGTTACAGCATATGCTCGAGCTTTCTGTCATCCTTGATCCTTCTCATTATACTCATCATGCAAGTGCTTCGGTGCACCATTGCCTACCGAGTCCTGATCGTGTGCTCGGTCGTTCCAAGTCTCATCGGCTTCGCTAATGCGATCGCCTTGACCATTATCACGGCAACGAAGGTGGTGTCGTTCGGGGATAGTGTCGGGCCGCGTGTGACTATATACTTGGATGAGGCTGCCCATAGCGACGGGGTCCCCCTGGAATATCGAAAGGATGCCGCGTCCATCGCGGCCGTGGCGTTTGCTTGGCTTGGGTGGGCCTGTTCTGTGGTTGCGTGAGTTCTTGCGCCTACTTGTAGTGGTGTGTATGCTGATTGCAGTAGATGTGCTTTATTACTCAACTCTTGGCGGAAGAAATTGGTGAAGCAGACATGGTTGGGATCTCAGGGTGAGAAAGCCGCTTGGTCTGAAGATGGCAGTGAACATGGTCGAGCTTGAAGTGGGGGATTGCCATGCCCAAGCACTGACGGAGCGCGGGCTATGGTTGACTGTCCACATCGCGATCTCTCTTTCGTAGGCCCCAGTCAGGCCATGTGACATTCAAATTGTGCATATCACTGGGTCTTGAGAGCACCCTTGGAGGTGAAATCTGTCGGAAATTGTTGCAGCGTTGCTATGATGCTGAAATAGTGTTAATCTACCTCAGCCGAAAGCTTCAGACGTGAGCCCCGGTCGGGGATTTTCTACTTAACGTTGGTTGTGCGTAACGCAATCAGCGAGCACGCGTTCCTTACCTCTTTAAATCCACTATGGCTTCCTGTGCAGTCGCCCTTTAGCCTCCTGATCCAAAGTCTATTCTTTCAATCCCTCTAGATCATAAGTATTCCAGGAGCAATAGCTTCGACTGGGAAAGACAATTAGCGTGCTCTGTAAAGTATTATGTCTAATCCTTAGGGACCCCACTCGGTGTGCTGGGAGGTCTATTCCTGTTTCCTATGCCTGCTTATAGGCTATCAATCTCCTCCAATTGTTCGAAACCCCATGGTACCTACGGGGTAGTGCTTGAGTGGGTTCAAGCGAGAACAGAAAATAGATATGGCCAGCTCACTTGGTGAAACAGCCTCTTTTTTCTGTGGCTGGCAGGAATTCGTATGGATAATAACCTCCGGATTCAAAGCCGAGGTTGTGTATTTGTAGACCGTGCGGGATCCGAGTCTGTTTCCATCTAGTCAGGGGCGTAGATACGAGGTAAGAAGATAGAAATTATAGTGCACGACCAAGACTCCGTGAAGAGTGGTAAAGAGGCAGGATGAGCTGGCAACTAGCACATGCATATGCCGCACCAAACCCCGATTAGCTGACGTGTCAGGACCTCACAGGACCTCGAGGCCCGCTTGACTCGAGCCTGCATGGACGAACGCTCTAGCATCGTAATTGCAACTTTGACGACGCGATCTCAGTCTGCCGGTCTTATCGCCACTGGAGAAGTCCCTCATGATCGCTGAAACCTGGGGCCATGTGACCTAAGTTATCCTGGACAAAAGCGACAGATAATGTTACATGTGTAAGTGATCGCAGAATTTCGCCACTAACCCCATCGGCTACAAATCCTCGTGGACATGTATAGTAGAGCACCTAGCCACGCTTACCGCTCCTTTCTAGTCTTCATCTCTCCGAGGTCGGCTACACCTCTACCCAAAAGGGTAAACGGAGAGATAAGGTGGTGTCCCATACCCCACCCGACCAAGCGCGATTTAATCGGATCGATCCGATCCGATCGATCGGTGAGGGATGGATCCCCCGCCCGCGGGCCGGACGATGGCATTTCCGAGAGTCTCCTTGCCCTCAGGGCCTCGTCCAGCCGCCAGGGACTGCAAATATCTCTCTTCCAATCCTGGTAGCCTACACTTGCGCGTTGCAGCCTCAAGACCGTCCTTCTCATGAGGTTGACCGCTCGGTTGCCATCGCAGTTGGTCCCCAGAGCCCCCACCTTGGTCACGACACATACTTAGTGCACAAGATACGTGTAGCACTATGAGGAGTCCTGTGGACCCCCATCATGCAGATCATCCGCCCTCAGCCTATGAGGTCCGGGTCTTTTTCCTGCGTGGGGTGAGATAGTCGGATCTGCAGCAAATACTCCGCATCTTTCAGATTAAGTGCATGATCTCTGAGCCAATCCGGAGAAGATGCTCGGAAGATGATTGCGAGATGAGCTTGGTCGCGTTCTCCGTTTGGTGCCAGCACACAAGACAGCGTCTCTGATCATGTCCAGATCGATTCTACCCCCATTCTTCGGCCCCGCTCGGAATTAGTAGCTGCGATTGTTCGACGGGAATCAAGACAAGACAGACGGAGGGACCTGATCACTACCTACTGATCGGGATCTATAAAGCCATCACCAAAGAACACCCGAGTCGTCAATTTCATACCTGCAGACCAACGAAACACCTCATTCTCATACTCCTTCCTTTTTCCTCGTCTCCTGCAATCTTTATCAGTCGATTTCGAACGCAACCGTAATCATGGGCCAGTGGCAAATGCGCCGCAATGTCCCCTCAGACGATGACTGGCGGGCATACGAGAAGCGGCTGGCCGAAAAGGAAGCCGAGTTCAAGGGCCCGGGCACAATGCCGGACCATGTCAAATGGAAGGACGACGAATGGGCGCGCTGGCTTGCGATCGAGAAGAAGCTCAAAGATATGACGGCCGCGCTGCCCAAGGAGCGCAAGGCTATGCTGACTGCGGAGACTACGGCGGTGATCAACGAGAGTTACCAACCTTCGGAGGGCAAGGAGAAGCCTTCTCCGGAGGCCGTTCAGCAGGTCGCCGAAATGCTCACGGACTATGTCATTGCCTTCAAGCGCATGCCCGAGGAGTTCAAGCTGTTCGACGATGATGAGCAGGAAAGAATCATGCAAAACAACTCCGAGGAGCTGCGGCGATGGCCGGCGCCGCTATTCACGAACTACTCGGAGGAGGACGATCGGTGGGAGATTTTTTGCAGCGGCTGTACCTGGAGCACCTGCGGAACATCGGCTACTACGGAGAGTGGCTGAACTATCATTTCGCCGACCTCTATTACTTGACCCTGCACCCGGTACGAGGCTAAAGGCAGAATGCCGATTCTCCCTCCCCTGCTCAATCCCACTGTTCTGCTTGTTTCCATGATTACTAACTCGGTCTGACCTCAGAAAACCTTCTCCAAAGGCCTTACCTACCTTATCGACACGGACACCGAGCGTCTGATCGCCCTGCACGACTTGTGGGAGAATCTGAGTCCCTGGCTCAAAAAGCCGTCGAATATATGCGAGTGGAGGAGAAAGTACAAGCTCGATCCAGGGGATGAGAAGGAAGACCCCACCGGCAAGAGCGCCTGCGACCAGATGGAGTCATACAGTTTCGACTTCAAGACCGACCGGCCACTGTTGGAGGGCAAGGAGAAACAGACCCAGAGAAAGATGCTCTACTGGTTCTCGCAACAGAAATGGTACAATAAGCCTCAGATAATCTGGGAAAGGCTGGACATCCAAAAGGCGATCTTCGAGGCCAAGGGCTCCTCCAAGCTCGTCACTGTGGTGGCCACGGAGGTGTACCGGAAAATGGCCGAGAGGCAGGCCAAGATCAACAAGAACTACCAAAGCCTGCAGCTCAATGGTCGCCAGGCGCTGGCCATGGACCTGGACAAGATTGATTGAACAGAGGCCCTACTTTTTAAGCTTGGAGCTTGGATCATGTACCTGCACGCCAATCATTTACATACAAAAGCAATATCCGTCGGACGTCCCTTTAATTCCTTTCCAGAGACTGGGTAGCCGTAGTGCATTCAGCGCATTCAGTATTAATGCTGTCCGACAAATACGCGCTCCCAATTGACTTTGCACTGGTGTTTGTGTTGGCCAAAGCCGCGACCCTAAGCTTCGGCGCAGCGATCGCCTCCCGCTTCCGGGCAGTGTATACTTTGAATACAGGATATTGTCTTTCGATGCCCGACGGGGTTTGGTTGACAAGACCTCCCGGGTTAATGACGGGATTCGCACAGAGCCCACATAGATCCCGAGGCTCATTCCCGTTCGACTCCACCCTGTTATCCCGTCTGTCAGATTTGCTAGGTAGAGTACGTCACTAGCTATTTCTACGTAGCGGGGATGGGCTGTGTGATTCATAAACCCCCCGCTCTAGATGTCCGACAATAGGGCCGATGTCACGCTAGATAGACAGGAGTCTTGCTTCAACAGCATGCTGGGATGAGAGCTTATCACCTGGTGGGCAAATAGCTTGTACGTAGATTTGAAATTGATGCCCATTGCCATGAAAGATACATCTCTTCCCGCTAACGACCTTGCCATCTGTATAGCTCTCATGAAAACTGGGTATTAAAAAATTGCAACCAGCAATTACTTTTCTTTAGTCTAAGAGGGGTATATTCTAAAATCCAGTATGCAATGCATCGCAAGAAAACTCGAAAGAAAGAAGATGAATGGACAACCCGTCCAACACGGAAACCTGAACTCTCACTCCGACCACCAAGACCTTCACAAGATCCCCACAACCGAGGACTAATCTACCCACCGAACACCCTCCCCTCCGACCAAACCCTTAACCTCCCGCCCCAGTACCAAAAGCACACCGGCACCGGCACCAACACCACACACACCGCCCCAAGTACCGTCGTCGCCTCTGCCACCCCCAACCCGTGCAGCATCTGACTCGCGAACAGCGGAAACGAAGCCGCAAACACACTGCGCATGGCGCCATTGACCCCCAGCGCACTGTTCGCCATCGCCGTGTAGCAGTCCACAATATAGCTAAACCCTTGGATGAACAGTAGGTACATCCCGCACCCGATGAAGAGATTGGAGCAGACGGAACTCGCCCAGTAGATGGCCGGGCTGGCCGTCCAGGCGTACCAGAACATGCCCACAGGAATGAAGATCGCGCCGAGCATCATCGGCGGTAAGCGGGATTCCGGGATGAATTTGCCGGTGGACGGGTCGTGGCAGTGGTGTCGGAAGTAGAGGGCGTTGTAGAGGATCATCGCGAGGGCGCCGAGGGCGACGCCGACGTTGATCCCCAGTAACGGGAGGGTGTTGAGCCCCGTGCGCCAGCCGCGGAGGTCGCCGTAGGTGTAGGGGTAGGATTGGTAGAAGAGGTAGAGGATGCCGTAGAGGATGGATTGATAGAGGGTCAGAAGGAAGAGAATGGGTTGGGTGGAGATTAGCCCTGCGTCGTGTTAGTGAGGGTTGTGCTGTTGTAGAGGTAAACGGGAACCTACAGAAAGGTCGGATGAGATAGAGTCTCGCGACCTGCGCGAGGGTCAAGCTCTCCTTCTCCGCGGAGACATCCAGTGGTTTGTCGATGCTGGGGCTTTCAAGGTCTTTTTTTTCGGCTGCTGCTGCTGCTGCTCTATCAAGGACGATCGGGGGATATGTCTCTGGGAACAGCAGCACAGCAATGAGCGACAGGCCCAGCCCGCAGATGATAATCACCCACATCGTCCACCGCCAGTGCAGCGAGGAAGCCACGATGAAGCCCCCGAATACGGGGCCGAACGTCGGGCCCGAGAACATCAGTCCGACCGCGATCGCCATTGCGGTGCCCCGCTGCGCCGTGGCAAAGCAGTCGCTGACGACTCCCCCCATCACCGCCACGGGAGAGATTCCGAACAATCCGGCGAAAAAGCGCCCGAGGAGGATGGTGGTGATGTTGTTGCCCAAGGCGGGCATCAGCTCGAAGAGCGAGGAGACGGTGACTCCGATGATCAGCGGCCATTTGCGGCCGAACTTCTCGGACAAAGGTCCGAAGGTGAGAAAGCCGAAGATGTAGCCCTAATTTGCGGTCAGTTTCCCCAACGCATCGATATATCATGGGAGCAGAACCATACCACGAGGAATAATGTTGTCGTGAGGATAGCGACTTCTTGGTCGATGTTGAATTCTCGCATAATCTCTTTTTGCCCCGGACTCAAGATACTGCTGGCCGCCGTACCCAAGATGTTCATGAGGCCGAGGATGATGATCGTCCGGACCTTCTTGGCCATGGCCCAGTTTTGAGGGTGTTCAGGGTCGACATGATCAGACTTCCCCAAAGAGGTGTCGAATCCATCTTTGCCCTCTTCGACTGCATCAATTGCCGTGGGAGAACTCATTTGACGCCGGTGAGATGTATAGGTGCATTCACTGCACGTGACCTGCAACTCTCCACAAAAGAAAATGCAGATCCAATCGACCTGAATGCATGAACCTGATTGGTATATGGAATATCCCTGCTAGACCCAAGTCACAATGCAGATCACTGGCATTTAATTTGTCCTACACCGACAGCACGCTTGCATATACCACTTAGAACAGGTCTCGATCCATCCCTGTTAATTGAGACATTGAGGACGTATATATTCTTGACCACCAGCATTTCTACTCCAATTCTACTTTCAAAATTGCCTGACTCAATTGTTGCCCGTGAGGGGGAGTTACAATCCTGTGAGGGGAAGAGAGAAAATTTTTCCATGGCGGGCTTGGACCGTGGAGGCTCGGTCTGCTTTATTCAGCATGAAGAAAACCGGAAGTGGGGCGGCAATGAGGGGGAGAACCGACAACGTGGGTTTTGATGGGGGGGATTTGAGTGTGCGTTGTGCCATCCGCTTGGGTCAGGACAAAAGCCGCGAGGGGGGCGAAAGGGGAACGAAGGGGAAAAATCGGCAACCCGATCAAATCCCGAGATAGAGCCACGCCAAGCCTCGTGGCGGAGATGTATCGGCGATCCATCGGTCATGTCAACCATGCGGTTGTCCAATGTATACATAGCTTGAGAGGTTATTGTGTACCTTTTTCTGAGTCAAGAGGAGAATTGGGTTTGCGGAGTGGAATGGCAGCTGCAGATCATCCGATTGTGAGAGTGTGAGTGGATCCGGTCCTGTCGTTATGCATTTGGGAGATTGGGTGCAATGCGCTGCCCTAGGGAGCATTGACTTCGACTGTGCTGCAAAGCATAATCATGTGGAGAACTCCCGTATAGGCATAGGGTGCAACAGAGACTAAATTTTATGTCGCGGATAGATCCGTCGATCAGACATGGTATAGTAGTGGCATCTAAAGTTATCATGAAATGTTTTGCCAGGCCTTGGTTTACTTACCCTCGATTGGGATAGTCACCAGTCTGGGTCCACAGAAAAAGGACTGCTTTCGAAGTCAGCTGTGATGCATGGAAGAATGCAGATTCTCTCTGTGACATCAACAGACAGAGACAAGGACGACTTGCTTTCACGAGAATTGCCGTCAAACAACTCATCGTCCTTTCAAACCAAATGAAGAGCTCACTCAGTCCACCAACAATTGAAAGAATCTCCATCTAGTCTGGTTAACTGAAAGACAATTTCAATCCACCATGTCCCCATGCACAAAGCCACGGCACCTATAAGAGTCATGATGATTGCTTTCCAAAAGATAGAGCAGAATCACCAGCAGGCTGGCCACAACTGCCGACAAACATCGCTCAACACAGCACATCAGGTCAACCACAAAACACATAACCAAGCACCATGGACTCGACGGCGCCACGCCGCAGTGAGCCCTACACCCACGTCTGGCTAGCATCCACCGAAGCCAAGACATCCTACATCCTGGACGATTTGCACATCCCCCACGTCATCTGGGGCGACTCCGTCTTCGGCTACCTGGGCCTGCAGCTAACAATCACCAGTGCGGACTACGTCATCGAAGACGAGTTCTTCGCCGTCGCCGTAGAAGCCCTGTCCACCCTACCCGAAGGACTGGACTTCTGCTGTCAAGCACCGGACCCTAACGACGCCACCAGCACACGCACCGCACCCCCCTGCCCCTGGCACCCGCACCCGCGACCAAAGGGCACCCTCATCCCAGACGCGCACTTCATCGTCAACGACAAACACCACCTGCACCTGTACCGCAAGTCCCGACTCCTGTGGTGGATCCCGCGCCTGCAGGAACGCGGCGGCGACGACGGGGACTCCCTGTATATGTGCACCTGCGACTCGCTCCTGCCCACGCCGCGCGCCACCGCGCACCGGGGCGGACCGGGACGCGGGCCCGCCGACCTGGCCTCCACGTACCACCCGGTATACATGCTGAAGCCGCACGTCTACGCGGCGGCGCTGGTGTTCCTGGTGGTCCGCAACGTCGGGCATGAGATCGAGGCGCACTGGGACAACGAGCTGGACAAGATGGCCGCGGCGATGGCCGCGTGCCCGCCGTGCCAGCAGCCGAATGTCCCGTGTGTCTTCTTGCAGTTCCTGAGGCGCAGGGAGGATTCATATGTCTCCTTGACTGTCTTCGCGGCTTTGTGGCGGCGGTTGCAGGAGAGGATGCCCCCAGCGGAGGGGGAGCCTGCCAAGAATTATAGGCGGCGGCGCCGGTGGTTGGAGAAGTGGAGGCCGTGAGCTGCCCTGTTGATCGGGGGTTTTTGACCTTGGTTGTAGAACCAAGAACTGGTTTCTTGTTCGCATAGCCGTTTATTACCTAGCAATCTAACTCATCTAGCCAGGTCTATGATGTAGATCTGGTGTTTCGATTATGGTTTCTTCCTCTCCGTCTTTCCTTTCTCTCGTAGGTCTCATGTTGTGATAAAATTTAGAAACAAAAGAAACCCTTTTCAGGAGTGAATCGCTAAACACAGGATTGAGCCATTATCCTACAATCACCTAGAAATTATTAGGTTATCCTCAGTAACACAGAACCTTTAATATCCTGCCAACGCTCCTCTCCTACATACCAAGTAGACCTACGCACTCAGCCTTAAGAGGGGCCCGGACTGCACGGAACACGTGCTAATCAAAACAACACCCTCAATACCGTTCCATACACCTCTTGTAATCCCGATACAACCCATACCGGAGCATCCAAACAAACCTGTATCAGAGCGAGCATAGTGGAGCCCTAGAACCGCACGTCCCGCGCCCATTGGCCCAGGAATGTCGGTGCCTACGCGGTCGGCCGGGCAAGCACCAATGACAAGCTGCCACCCAGCCCTGTAAGGCTGAGGGAGGGGTGAATTCCGTCGGTCGTCCTCTTCCAAGGTTTCTTGTCGAGGGTAAAGATGCCCCTTAAGTGGTATTTTGTATTTCACTTGCGTGAGGGAAAGGCTGAGGTTGGAGGACGGTCACGTCATATGTGCGGGCTCGGTTTAGCAGACTCTCCGAAGTAAAATCCCATCCTGCACTCTCGCCCTCACAGCAAGCAGTACGTTTGGATTCACATTTGTTGCTTTTATAATATAGTCATCATGCAGTGTATATCAATACTATTTATGTCCAGAAAAGGTAAACCACATCGACAAATCGCTTTCCCAACTCAGCCCTTGTACCCAAGAAACCTACCGCTAGCGAACACAAAATGCCAGCGTAAGGATTGCATACCTAGATAGAAGTCACAAGTCAGCTACAACCACGTCCACCGCTCAATCACTCACAAATGTAGAAAGGAGACTCACATAGCAACCAACGCCACCCCATGCACAACACTATATCTCCCCCCACGCAGCACCCCGTTCACCAGCAGCACCGAAAAGAACAGCACCACCACCTCAAACACATCAAACACCAAACTCATCGGCTTGGCCAACGCCCACCCCAATAGCACGAGCGCCGGCATCCCGAACAACCCCACATGCACCACGCTCTGCACGACCGCACACACCGCGCCATCGACATCCTGGCTCGCCGCACTGCCGCGAATCATCGACACGCCGGTGGCGCCCGTGGTCGCGAGCGGGACAAGCGTAGCGGCCACCAGGGTCTTGCTGAGGTGGAGTCGTGCCGCCGTTATGACCAGGGTGTCGGCGAGGAACTTGGAGCAAATGATTGTAGCCACGGTCGCGAGTGTCAGTATCAGGAGGGCTTTCGCTTTGCCCGATACGGTGCGTGGCAGTTCGTGGGCGGTGTCGGCTTCCCCATGCGCACCATCCGGGTTTTCCGTACGCGGTTGCTGCGGAAAGAGATGCCGGTGCGTTCCGAGCTGGAAATACAGGTATCCCGCGTACACGCACAGCAACACCGCGGATACGCCCCGCGAGAAGGCCACGGTGCGGTCACCGAGTTCGTAGGGGAAGCTTGTGGCCAGCACGGAGGGGAGCACGAGGACCGTGGAGATTGCGAGCATGAGGGAGGAGAGGGTGTTGGTGATCGGCTGGTTGAAGTAGAGGATGTCGGTGCGGTAGGAGGCGGCGATCATGCTACATCCCAGGATCTGGTTCGGGAGGTACGGTTAGGAACAGAATGTAAGAGCGTGTTGTCGGTGGTTGAGGGAGACGGTGCTTACGAGCAGGATCTCAGACAGGATGGCCCCGATGGCCAGGCTTTGCGCCACGTAGATCTCGCGGCTGGCAACGGCCCAGGCTCCTAACTGCAATGGTATATTAGCTTATTCATCGGCGATGAACGCAGTAGTACAGGTGGACTCACGCTCAGCCCGACTGCTTTGCGGGGCACCGTGTTGATCAGTGCACCTGTCAGGTCGCTCGTATGGGTTGTCAGCTGTTGCGAGGAGTCGGAGATGATAGCCGACAGAGCGATGATGGCGAAAAGGTTATAGAGGAAGACGAGGACTGGGTTCCATTGAGAATATCCGGCCACAAGTGCCAGTGGGAGGAAGCATATCGGTAGGTAGGCCCCAGATCGGACGGCCGTTGGCAGTTGGCGACGAGCTGCTTGGGGGTTGTGAGTAAGGGGGCGGCCGGGATCGGATTTCGAGGGCGACTGGGAGTGATTCTTAAGCAATGGGTCGAATTCGTCTCCGAAGGAGGGCTGAGTGTCATTCGAAGAGGCCATGGCGTTTGCTGCAGCGGCAGCCGATGGATTCGAAGCAGGTTTAGGAAGAAGAAGAGAAGAAGAGGTATCTTCGTCGATTAATGTCCGATCGAAGCTGGTTTACATAAGTTACCCTAAGCTCGAACCAAAACCCTGGTGACAATACGGGCTGTCACGGAACGGTAATTCGGGCGGGGATACTATTTTTGTCCAGGGCTGAATTAACCGTCGGTAAGGCGAACTGCCGTCACTGCCTGCCCTCCTCCGGATATCCGGCTGTTTGTTACGGCCTTGACTTGGCAGGCTCTGCAAGACATCTTCCGTTGATTCTCCCATGTCTTCTCCCATGTTGCACTTCATACCGTCGAGCGCATGGGCAGTCTTGCATAATCAGCGACTTCTGCTACTATGGCACCGGAGACGGTGAGAAGTAGGGTGGGTGAAGGCAAGCAGGATGCAACTCAAGACCGGAGGTCCGATAAAGCAACGGTGCTCAATCAATCCAATCGATGAGAGTTGTCCACAGCCCTACTGCCTAGCGTCTTGGCAAGAGATTATCGGTGTCGGTCTTTCTCCAGTTCTCCCGCTTCTAATCAGACCAAGGGGGGAAGTCATTCTTGTCCCACTGGGCTGCATCATCATCATCACCATCATTCTCTCTTCATCCCTCCTCCAAGGTTTCCTCTCACTGTGCATCGCTCACCGACCCCGACCCGCTCAAGCCGTCCCCGATCCATCCCTCTCTACAAGCTTAGACCCAGTTTAATCCCATCACCTTGACGTCCTTGTCCTTTCCTCCCCGGATACCCCGTTTCCGCCCGGTCGATTCCCCTCGCGCGACGGTCGGCTTCTCCTGCCCGAATCGCTCTTCCACCCCCACCATCCGCCGAACCACTCCTCGAAGCCCCCAAATAGATGGAAGACATTTCCTCAACCTCGATAGCAAACACCTTCCGAAATCTCGCAAAACGATACCACACCCACAAACAAATAGAGACCGCAAGCCAGGTGGAGGCGGTGGTGGACCAAGTCCTGCAGCAGGATCCGGATGACCCGAGTGCGGCCCTCGTGCGCTTCGGAGCCCTAGTCCTCACCTTCCTAGAGCAAGGGCAGTGGAGCGCGGCCGTAGACGTGGGCAATGTGGTCGTAGACACCCGAAAGGCGCTGTTGGGACCGGACAACTCGGCCACTCTGACCGCCATGCATAATCTCGTATCCGCCTACTGCGGACAGGGCCGATGGAGCGAGGCCATCGAGCTGGGGCGGCGCGTGGTCGAGGCCCGCCAGGCGGTGCTGGGCATGGACAGTCCGCAGACCATGGCGTCCATGTCCAACCTGGCGTCGGCGTATCGCAACAAGGGCCACCTGCGACAGGCCGAGGCGCTGGAGAAGCAACTCCTCGACTTGAAGACGAAAACCCTGGGACCCGATCACCCGTCCACGATGACCTCCATGAGCAACCTCGCGACCACGTACACGTATATGGGCCGGTACGACGACGCCGCCCGCCTCGAGCAGAGCGTCATCGAGCGTAGCGCGCGCGTGCTCGGCGCCCGCCACGGGTCCACCCTGACCTACAAGTCCAACCTGTCGGTCACCTTCCGGGAGCAGGGGCGGTTGGAAGACGCCGAGAAGCTGGAATCCGAAGTTCTGGACGCGAGGGTCACGAGTTTAGGGGTGCAGCACCCGCTGTGTCTCACGTCGATGGCGAACCTGGCGGCCATCTATCGGGATCTGGGCCGGTTTGAGGAGGCAGAGCAGCTGGAGGCGCAGGTGGTGGAGAGGAGCCAGGATGGGCTGGGCGGCGATCATCCGCAGACGTTCATGGCCATGGTCAACCTGGCGACCACCTGGCGGCTGCAGGGACGACTGGACGAGGCGGCCAGCCTTGGGGCGCGGGCCGTCGCCGCTATGAAGCAGCAGCTGGGCGATCTGCATCCCCTCTGTCTGACGGCCATGGCGGAGTTGGGGTTGACCTTCCAGAGTCAGGGGCGCACGCGGGAGGCGGAGGCACTCACGGCGCAGGCGTTGCGGGGCATGCAGAAGGCGCTTGGGGACAGCCATCCCCATTGTCTGACCACCGTTGCCAATCTAGGGGTGATCTATCAGTCGCAGGGCCGGTGGAAGGAGGCCGAGGCCCTGGCGGAGCGGGCGGCGCGCGGCCGCGAGAAAGTCCTTGGCAAATCCCATCCGCTTACCCTGGCGTCCATGCAGGATCTTGTCCGGGTATGTCAGGTGCTAGCTGCAGATAGGACGATGGACACGCGCGTGAGGGTTCCGGGTTGAGGGACATGAGAATTGCTGGCGTTATCCTGCGTTATCTGATGAGACATGATTCAATATTGGGGGTGAGCTTAGTTAGCGATTGATCTGAGTAGTTACTGCGTTAAAGAAGACAGCAACTGAAGTCACCAAGCTTGGGAATATTCCAATGCAATAGCAGTGAGGCATTATGATACGAGATTATGGGTGAAATAAGAAGAAAAGTCCGCGTTGAAGCAGGAACGTGGCTGAGGGCCACTTGTTGGGCTGCACTGCCTCCTTGCCAAGACTCGATGCTGCACTAGTGTTGAGACATATGCGGGGGTGACCACATGCCAGTTGATTCTACACTCAATGACTACGTTTTCAAGGACGTGGGTTGATGGTGGATTCTGACCACAGCGGGCTACCTGAAAGGAAGTAGCCAAGGCCACCGAGGTGGGTAGTGAGCGGCAGCCAGGCGAGAATCGCTAACACACCCCCTAGCTTGGCCCGCGTCTCAAACATAAAGCAAAAGTACGTCCATAGAATTGCTACAAGAGAAAAAAAGTATCGAGAACTATAGCGGTGAGAAGTGGTAATATAGATGGGGAGAGCCTAACTTATATAACGCCTAGGAAATTCACCTACACCCCGGCTATGAAGAAGATATTTAGAACTAGAGGGACTAAGCTTTTAGTAGTAAAGAAAGGTATATCTTAAGTTTTAGGATTTTTAAGATAGAAGGGGAATAAGATAGATAATAGTTAGTAGAAATTTAAAACTGGCGGAGAAAGATGTATAAGGTTTTATATTTTATATATTTCCTAGAGACGGCTACGACGGTCAGCTGTTAGGCTACTGAAGATAATCTGAGAGACTGAAAAAAGTATACCTAGAAATATAATTAAAAGTAGTGCTTTATATGTAGTTTATATAATAATTCTTACTGTAAAGTATAAGACGTGTACTTCTGGAAACTGTAGTACCTTGTGAAATGTATTAGATGTATCGTAGTAGGGCGCGCAGCAGATTAATAGATTGTATCTGCTGGACAGAATGTTGTTATATCTCTGCAGTATTAAAAAATAGCCCTGGGGTGTTATAGTATCGATTTTCCACGGATTACTCTTCCGAGTCGAAAGATCCGAGGCATCAGGATATGCAGGCTCTGTTAGAAAGGCAAGGCTCAGCGTCTGAATAATCTAAAGTCTCATCTCTTATCGATTGAGCAATATGTAAGGAACCAAGGAAGATATGAGAAGTATCTTATTCTGAGGATCTTGGATTGCCCGCTGTCTTTCTTCTCATTCTATGCAGGCGACGCGTAGTGATGCAACAGACAAGAAGATAAGCTCGGAGGATTTGGAGACTTAGCGGGATACCCGGCCCCCATTACTATCTGCAGAAACCAACTCCGCAGGCCCGGGAATACAACTTGGTAACTACTCCTAGAAAAGATAGTCCCGCACGAAACGCCTTTCTTGAGCGCGGGGATGCCCATAAAACCCGAGCTTGGCTCGCAAACTACGCCCAGTTTGGGTCTCGGACTCGGCAGTTGCGGTTGCGTGATCTCACATGAGTCAGTACAGTCAAAAGTTAGCACGGCGAGTACATATCTGGTACTTGGTCAAGATAATCAAGTGGAACCAGTTGACTAGATAAGACGGTCTGCAGATATGTGCGACACTTAGACAGCTTGTATTACTACGAGGCCAGAAAATGAAAATCAACGACACGATGAGGAAGCTGAAAAAGATGATCAAGTCGACAAATCAACGATACATCTCCTTCAGGAGTCTACAAAATGTGCTCATCAGCAACCACTTCTGGGTTCGGCTCAGCTACAGGCTGCAGCGTCTCTTCGACCGGCTCTTGCCCATTCTGAGCCTTCTTGTTCCTCTTTTTTGTCTTCCGACTTCTGCGCATGCCCCAAGCACTCCAATCGTTTTCTTCCAGAGGCGGCATTGCGACTGAAGCTTCTGGTTCAGGTTCTTGTACTGGCTGTAGTGCTGGTTGGAGTTCCCACAACGAAGGTTCAGTTTCAGGTTTGATCTCCGAATCCATGAGCGGTTGTGACTCCAGCTCAGATAGAGCCTCCGGCTCTGGCGCAGGCTCTGGCGCAGGCTCTGGCATAGGACCGTCGTCTACCTCGACCTCAAGCTCCGCTTCTGGGACAGGTTCAAGCTCGGGTACAGGCAGGAACTCAGACTCTGGTTCCGGCTCAGTCACTGGCGCCGGCTCATCCAGTCCAGCAATGAATTGACTGGCCTCCTCTCTCTCCCTCTCGAAAATGCCGAGCGTCTCATCGATGATGAAGCGGTCAAAGCTCGCCTGCTTCCCAATGCCATAATCCCGGATAATATGTCGTAGAGACACTTCCTCATTCATAAACGCGAGCTCCAAACGCCCCCGAACAAACCCTTCAAGCCAAGCACGGATCGGTTTCTCCTCGCCAAGAATATCATATACCTCGCTTGTCACTCTTAAGATATCCTCCGGAGGCAGCCGATCGGCAAATATCTCCAAGAAGTACCTGGCCAGCTCCTGTAGCTCGAAAATCTCGTACCGCACCGCCGCAGCGTAGCTGTGCATTGCGCGTAAAAACTCCTCATTGTTGCGGGCGCGTAGGATGCTGGACGCCTCGGCAGCAGTCTCGATGGATGGAAACGGGCTGTAAAGCGTCTCATATTTACCTGTGGAGAGGTAGTGGATGAAGCTATGGGCGGCTCGGGGTTCGATGGCCAGCTCCAAATGAAAAGTTTCGCCCCCAGTCCAGCCTGACCAATCGTTATATGTCCTGGGTCTTCGGTAGACGTCGGATGGATTGCACTCGAGTCGAGCGTAAGGACGCAGGTAGTATTGAAGAATGGTGTAGTATTCGTTCTTTACTTTGAGTGTGATCGGGGCGGTCTGGTAGGGACTGTTGCTGTTAGAGCCATCTTGCATGGAAGAGGAAATCACGAGAACAACAGAAGAGAATATCAATACCGGAAAGAGAAAAGGTAGGAGTAATGAGGGTGATAAGGAAATATGAAGCATGGGCCATCAAGGCATAGAGTCCAATCTCATCGGGCTTACCTCTCATCTCGCTGAGGATATTCTGACAGTACTGGAATGCTGAGGGCCTCGTCTGTCTCGTTGTCTTGGAGAGGTGGTTGCTCCGGCTCACACTCCGGCTCACACTTCGGCTCCAGCTTCGGCTGCCGGTTACTTTCCATCTTCTTGCGGTGCATCCCGTTTCTCTTGACCATTCTCTTTGTCAGTTGGCGTCAGTCCAATGGTGTAGATGAGAAGGCGGTTGATGAAGAAGAAGCGGTTCTGTGTCGGTTTAATAGCCTACCCGAGGGAGGTCAGACTGAATGGATGAGGAAAGTACAGTACACAGAGACCCCCAGAATCCAGTGACACGTCACTCTCTAGCCCTGCAAACAAGGCCGCGAATGTTATGCGTATCCGTGGAACACACCGGGCGGCTGGTGTGCGCTGGCAGCAAACGGCGTGGTGTTCCAAACTGCTGGGACGAGGCAGCCAGTGGCTGTTAAGCGGGGTAGGAACCTGACCCTGGCTTACCTCCACTTCCATGATCGACTACTTTACGCCTTGCCAAGAACTTCACTTAGTTGATCACAGGGCAGTTGTTTCGGGAAAAGAAGAAGATTATGTAACTATTATTGGATACTTTGCAAATTTCGGGTGCTTCACCATCGAGTCATTCTCCCCGTTTGAGGACAGCCTATAGAGCTTGTCAACTAGATCAGAAGTCTGTTAGCTTTGTGTACTGTGAAATCTCGATAGTTTGTATAGTATCATCAGGGTGAGGGCTCAGTCAGAGAACTTATACTCATGGTAAGAGAAGAATAAGACCCGAAAACGCCCATCTGAAGCTCTGAAGCCGTGAACTGTTCTCAACCGAACAAGAACCCCTCTAATTCTAAGCTGATCTACGCGCGGGTCCGGGCTCGAGCTCGGCCCACGAACCCTAACTCTCATCTAACCTTACTGCCTAGTCTTAGCTATGGTCAAAATGTTCTATTCGATGTGACTACTGTGAACGGCACTGTTATGGCGATATAGAATTTTTTTTCACAACAACATAACCCAATCTACATTTCTTGTCACAGAATTTCTAATGCCTGCATACCTCAAACTTCAGCTGTCGACGTGTCAGCTGCCGGAATGAGGGGAAACGGGCATCAGGCGTACTTGATTGGACCCCATTCGGAGAGTCAACCGCGCTAATGCAAGAGCTTCTCAGAGACAGTTCGCAGTAGATTGCGCGTGTCGGAGCAATGAGCGGGGGTGGCAGGGCAGAGTGCTAGCAATCTAGTGAATGTGGTGGGTTTGCCTGGAAGCCCTTTGCCAGAGTCGGGAAGGTTCCCTCGAATGCCGCCCAACGCCCGCTAGAGCTGCATCTGTATAGATCTCACTTTGGCAACTGCTATTTTATTTCGTAATCATTCAGCCAGCATCATCGGACACTGAAAATACATGCCTCTTCACTGCCTTGGCAGCGGTCTTGGGCACTGCAGCGGCGGCAGTAAAGGCAACGCAGGCCAGGAAGATGTGAATTCCATCCCCGTAGCTCTACCTGTATCCCGATACCGCTCGCGCTCTCGACTAACACATCCGCAACAGGCGAGACCTTCTAGACTTCGCGATCTAAAAGCCACCTCCAAATTGTCCGGAGGGTTAAACACGCTACAGGATGCTTCTGCACGAGGCCACTTGGCTGCTAAGCTACCAGAATCAGCTTAGCAGGAGTCCGGGTCGACGTTCGCTTCCAGAGGGTGTTCCAGCAAGGAACCAAACAAGTTTCGTCAAACCGAGGCCACGAAGTGTGCCCGCCTGCCCAGTACACACAGAGATTTGGCTAGCGCTCAAATGAAATGTAAAACTGTCGATTGGGCGCGTCACGCCCCCAGTGATTCAGCACGTAATGGGCTACGGAATGAGGCTTACCGGAAATTTCAAGAAGAGGATCCCAATGGCATGGAGTGACATATGTACTCAGCATTGTTGGGCTTCGGCTATGACCCATAGAATATCGCATGATGTGTGCTTCGGGCTTTGCGCAGCAGGGCTACTAAATCCACGCGCAGAGATTGTACGCCCCCGTCCCGGAATGCAATGACTTGTAGGTAGTATCGTCAGTTTATTTCAGTCGCTGGAATTGGGACGAGAGTATACTCTAGCTGGACGACATGTATACCTAGTAGAGTGTATGAACCTTGATTTTCCATTTGAATAGTTTCATGCCGCCAAACTACCAACTTGACAAGCAGAAGTGGGGTTCAGATCAATCATGCTTTATCAGAGCTCAAGAGAGCAAATCTTAACTGAGGCGCCAGTTCTTGGTACAGTAACCTATGGATAAAAATAGCCTTTTATTTTCTCAATCTATCATAGTATGGGGCGGGAGAACCGGGGGAAGTGGTCACGAGTCATGTCAGCCTTGCCCTAAATGCGAGAAGCACTAGTGAGACGGGTGGATGCTGTAGCCGCCTTACGGTGCTACTTTGTACGTACTGCACGCATGGCCACGTCAGCATTGTGACCTGCTCTTACGATGCCCATTTTGTTCCCAAAAAGTGTCATGTCACTGTAAATCTGACCGCGAACCCTTTCCTTCACTTTCAGTGCATCTCTACACATAAGCTTTCCACACCAGATATGGACAACTTCGATCCAAACAATACCTTTCTCGAAGGAAATACGCATTATTGAAGGTCGCAGCGAGATGATAACCCCCATGGCGAGAGAGACTTCTGCGAACTGGTATACTATACATCTAAGCGCGCACCAATAGGTCACACCTTCTCATACAGAAGACGGCGCGTACTCTTTGGCCTCTCTCTACATAAAAATGCCTACCTCTTCTTTCATTTGGTCTCACTTTCAACTCCAATATCTTGCTCACACTTTCGTATCTGCTTCTTATCTTGCTTGTCCGTTCTTCTGTTTGATTTTTTTAGTCTCGAGATGGACAAAGTGTGGTTCACCCTCCGTCAAACCGACTACCCGGCTCCCCCGGAGGAAGCCCTACTCTCCGGCCACCGCTTCCCGGGTAGCATCACCACGTCCAACCCTGAAACTGCACCTGAAACTGCACCCTCGATTACCCTAGGCCATATTATCCCCTCCCTCGACCACCTCGCTAACCCTTTAAACGGCCACAGCCTACTTCTCTTCCTAATCCGTATGTCAGTCTACTATACTATTGCCGCCAACTTCGTCTGGCAGACCGCCGCCCACGCCGACAGATCTACTTTACTCAAGCTGGGGGCGCCCATCGCCAGCGTTGTAACTGGGGGCGCTACTCCGGGGCTGAAACTCAATCTCGCATTTAAGCAAACCGTGAACAGGCATGAAGAGTACCAGTGCCTCGATACGTATATCGTAACTCCAACGAGAGGGCGGTACCTCTGTTGCCAAAAGGCTAGAGCTCCCTCAGGTGGGACCTCCTGCATCGGGGGCGAAGCTGCATAGTCCAGTTGCACCAGGGATTGGAAGGCCTGCATACACAGCTATCCGCTGTTCTTGCGTACTTAGTTTTCTTTGTGTTTTTTCTTATTATGATTGTGTGTTCTGAGAATATACCAATCTGGGTTTGATTCTTGGCAGAAGGTACTAATTCATCTATGATTCTACTCCCAGGGCTTCGTAGTAAACGGAGGCCGTCTTCTGCCGAAGTCGTTTCCCCTTCCAGATCATCAGCCCAACCGACACATTAATCAGCAATGCAATCAGGCCCACTTCCACGAAGCACCACTAGAGGCCGCTGGCCTGAATCCACGGGAAGATCGCAAAGGTCATTCCACATCCGATGATGTTGCGAATCAGAATCATGCCGGTTGTGGCTTCCGCGGCCAACAGTGGGTAGCTCTCCGATACATATCCCAGCGTCACTTGGGCCAAGAGAGGCATCGCGGCGCCAATCAGCCCAGGAAAAGAAGACTGCCTTTGGTTGAAGATCTCGACTATGTGAATGTGACCTATGTGCCCCCATTTATATATGCCTGGCAGTGGACTTGCAGAATGCTAGCGGGATAACTTGGAATCCATTTACACTTTCACGTATCAAGAAGCGGGGGAATTCCGGCAAGTGGACGATCCAATCAGATGGTTTACCGCTAGCGGCCCCCAGATACCCCAGTAGGATCACTCTCGCGTATACTCAGTCAGGTCGTGTACGATTGTCAGTGGAGATTTGATTATTAATTTCAGATCTGCCGGCTTTATGTTCGTTCTCTGAGTTCATTTGCTAATGAACCTCAGATGATACCTGGATAGGAAGCGGTACAAGAGAGACGGAAGGCGGTGGATCGATGACAGGGGCAAAAACGACAATCGTATCGCACCGAACCGAGTAAGTGGCTCCAAGCTACCCTGCACACTCGGCCGGTGTTATATCTTGTGGACACCATTTGCAATAAGCCTGACCTCCACCCTTTCACCTTTTCCCCAAACACCGCTGCCCCGTTAGCCAAACGCAAGGGATGGGACTTAAGTCACAAAAACCGAAGTTCCGTACTAAGACGGGATGTTTGAGATGTACGGCCGCCCCTCCTGTATTAGCGATACCGGATCGTTACAGCTTATGGATCACGTGACCCAGGCCGACAGCAGGCGAAGAAGTGCAATGCTCAGAAGCCCCAGTGCAGTTCATGTGCCAAAGCCGACGTACCATGCATCTGGCCTGACGTCCAAGTCCTGGAGAGCAGAGATCGCCGCCGTCGAGACGCTCAGTTTCCAAGTGCAGTGACCCAGAACCCGCCGGGTGGACTTGACGGGGCTTTTGCGGCCAGGGATCAGCCAGAAGCAAATATTCTGCACCAGGCCATCGGCGTCTTCTTGCCTCTACTGGATCTACCTACCGCACACTCTGAGTATGGCAAGGTACGAAACTATATTGTCGGGATTGCATGCCATAATATTGGCGTGATGACAGCACTCCTGACTTGTGGTGTTCTTTTCATGTCGACTCAGGATGCGCTGTTCAGCGCAAGAGCACTTCCGTATTACAGCCAGTCTATTGTCCATCTTCAGGAGAACCTGAAGCTTGTCCAGCTGGGTAGTGCTTTGGATGAAGCGACATTGGATTTACTTGCTGTCAATGTGATATTGCTTTGTTTAGCAGGGGTACGTGAAAAGAATATTACTATTTTCTTGGTCAGATGAACTCATATTTCTTCCGACCAAAGTCATGGGGCAAAGCAGTATCGGCTGATCACAGATGCCATATTCTGGGAGCCTGTCGCATCTTCCAGTTCCGCATGAAGCACTTGAGCAAATCGATCTGCCGATCCCGAAATAGTCTTCTCTTCCAGCGTATCCTATGCGAACCATCATCCATCAAGTCTGCTTAACGCAGATGACTTTGCCTGCACTGGATGGATCTGACCTGAATCTTATCGAAGAGACTCTATGGCCTAGTATCCAACTGGAGCTTGGGTCTCGGATTTCTAGCAACGATTCATGGTCGACATTGGAGAGTCCCATTCTGGGACTTCCCTGGCAATTATATAAGCTGGCGTTCGATGTGAACAACCCTAAAAATGGCAGTGACCCTGAGCTGATCACTTTGCTGCTACATAACTGTGAAGTCTGGAAGCAAGGACTGGGATATATGGCGCTGGGCAGCCAAACAGTTCTGAGAGGCAAACTGCATCTTTTGGCTTTAGCAGTCCTCCTATCTTCGCGGCTCTCTGTAATTCTGCGGGCTTTTCTAATGCCCCACGTGTGCGAATATTACGTGCACAAGGAGAAATGGCCTCGTGCCCGGACTCAGTATAAGGGCTAGAGTTTGGAATAATGGGATGAACAAGTGCCTTTCGCGAGACCAAGAGTGTCAATGTATTGTCTTAAGGTGTTGCTGCTAATCTGCCTGAGTAGGCCGGGGGGTGCCGCGTTCTCAGCCGGCAGCAGTCTGGTCACCGCGCTCACATCCCGTGGCCGGATTACGCAGGAACGCCGATAAGAACCATCCTTTTTAAGTAACTAAACCGTCAGTGACTATCTAAACTTCCTCCTTTCTGTTCAGTACTCTTACAAAACCTTAAGGTCAAGGAGGGGCAAGGGTGCTAAGCAGCTAGCAGTCGGTCCGTCTGCCACAACTCGTCGAGAGATTCGCCACTTCCCTTAAACGAGGTGGAGGGGTTGGCCACAGGGACAGACAGCATCGTAAACGTAGACTGACACAAAGTCATAAACGACATAGTGAATGTGCGAGATGTTGAGTCTATCGCAGGGTGCAGTGCTCAAAGGCATAGCACCCCCAGCAAAATAATATTCAAACCTCCGGACGTGGATGAAAATTCAATACGAAGGAACCTTACTTCTTCTGGGCAGATACCAAGGCAATCTGAACCAGCCAAGTCGACCGAAAAGAACGACGCGATCACTGAGCAACAGGAAAACCTTTCGATTAGAGGCTAGTTTAGCACATATGTCTCCGAATGATTCTCGGAAACCCGATGTACTTTCACGCAGGCACTGCCAGAGTCCGCTATCTTGGGCTTTGTGTACTCATGTGGGGGCTTGGTAGTGTATTCAAGAGCAAAACGGGGGTGGGTGGAGGCTTTGCTTTTCACACTCCGCACTAGTCTTGTACATTTACCGAATGCGATTGCTTGGAAACTGAGACTTTTTTTTCAAACTGACGCTCGGAGGTTAACAATGCTAAGCCTTAGGGTAATTATAAGTGGTTTTGTGAGCAGGGGGTGCCAAGGGTTGGTTGGTGGCCAGATCTTTGAGTGATTGATTATAGTCGTAGCATTAGTCACATTCTTCATAACTGATAGTTCTGAGGTAAGATAGCCCTAGCCTACATAACAGATGGCTTTTGGGGCATCTCCGTCTACATTAAGATAGGAAAAGGAAAACAAACGGAAAACAAAGGAGAGTACTGAAGTAGCATCCAACGGGAGGATGGATCACTCCACCCTCACCTCCACCTCCATCACCTTCTGGATCTGCAGCTGGCCCTCGTAGCCTGCGACCTCCCCGTGCTCCCCCATCCGGCCCGTGGGCGGCGAGGAAGCCACTGCTGCGCTATGAGACGCCGCCGCGGGCCCGGGCCCATGATGTCCATGTCCATGTCGCCCTCCGCTCTCGCCGCTTCGCCTGCCGCCGTTGCTCTCCAGCGAACTGGTGTTCCCACCGCTGTGCTCGATCGCGGTCGTCCTCATAACCGCGTTATTAAGGCTACCTGAGAGGAATAGCAATATGCGCGGCGGGCGGTGAGCGGCCCCGGCTGTCGGAGGCCTCGGGACCGCCGACAAAATTACCACTGTCAAAGCAACGTTTCTATCTCAGAATTATATTATCTATTAGGCTAAGATAGAAGCTAACTCAACACAGTTCTGCTTCGTAACAGCAGATACTATCGGATTCGATCCACACGAGCACGAACCCCTCCAAAAGTCCATGGGAATGGTTGCAACCGTTTACAGGTTGCCCTGACCGGCGCTGGAGGCAGGGCCGGTGCCAGCAGCGGTGGGGGTAGGGAGAGTCTCGTCCTTGAAGGCGTTGAGGGCACTAGTAGAGGTGCCAGTGAGGTCACCGCCGTTGGAGTTGGCGACGCAGGAGCGGCCGATGTAGGAGGAGCAGGTGGAGGACGCGCTGTCGGAGGAGAAGAGGACACCCTCGAAGGAGCTGGACTCGAGGACGGTGTCCACATCCTCAAAGTAGTTACCCTCGGCAAGAACGTAGCCGCCGGAGCCGATCTCGAAGGCGTGGCCAGAGTTGTCGTTCCAGTAGTTGTTGTAAATGTGGAGGTAGGTGTTGTCCTGGACCTTAGGGGCACGACCGCTGGTCTTGTACAAATAGTTACCGGAGAAGGTCACCTTATCGCTGGAACCATCGAGATAGACATTCCAATAGTGGTGGGAATCGCACGTTGCGGAATAGTCGGATTCACCATCGATGTAGTTGTTGGTGATGGAGACGCGGTTGTCGGCGGAGGTACCGAGGACGTAGTGCTGACGACCAATGCGAGCAGTCTACCACAATAAGGTTAGGTGGGAAAGTCAGATCAAGAGATTAGATATAAGATAAGATAAACTTACGGTAACGTGATCAATCCAGACAAGGTCCGCGTCGTCAAGGGTGATGGCATCACCACCCCAGACGTACTTGGGGTTGATGTCCGTGACAGCGATGTTCTGGATGATAATGTTGGAGACGCCGCTGACCATGCGGAGACCCTTGCCCTTGATGACACCAGAGGTGCCCTCGCCGATCAGGGACTTGTTGGATCCAACGGTGATACCGAGAGAGCCAGCGTTGTCGTAGGTCACAGAGACAGAGGGAGCGGAGGACTCGTAGTTCGTGCACCAGTCATCCTTGTTGATGGCCACCTGGCAGCCTGAGGCAGTTCCCCATGGAGCACATCCCGTGGCAGTAGTGGTTCCCTCAGTGTCAGTGAAGTCAAAAGTCTTGCTCAAAACGATGACACGAGCCTCATCATCACCGAGGTATGAGACCAGCTCATCGGTGGTGGACGGGTAGACGGGAGTGGCAGAACCACCGCCGGTAGCGGAGGCGGCGAAGCCGACGGGGGTGCCCGAAACGCCGACAGCAACAGCCCGCTGGGCGAGAGCCGCAACGACGGTGAGAACAGCAGCGTACTTCATCCTGGAAGTTGGGTCTGGTGTGTAAAAAAGAATGACTGAATTGAACAAAAGAAAGCAGGGAATAGAGAGGAAAGAACGACAGAGAGTGTGTGAGTTGTGAGCCAGAAAGGAAAGGATGTGACTTGTGCTGACGGCTGGATGCTTATATAGCTTCTGATGATGCCCTAAGCCATCCCCTTCTCCTTGATCTCTTCTCATGAGACCATGATGACTATGTCTCGGGCACGCTTGGCAAGCCTCACGGAGTCAACGGATGAAGCGGAGGAGCAAGGTAAGGTCCACGACGAGTGGGGAAGCTGATACTGGGAGAATCGTTCTGTGGGTGGGTCCGAGCGAGAAGACTCAGAGAGGAATAAACAATTTAGAGTGCTCCGTAGTCCGCTGAGCACCTTAACATCGAGTCCAAGGTTATGGGTCCAGAAGCCGGTAATGCCACTGTCGATCGGTGGGCGCTGGATTGCGATCGGCCGCGTAAAGGCAGGGAGCCCTGAAACACACCCACCGACAACGGCCAGTCACCGTGGGCGACGGCTCGGAGATACGGCCAAGAGCAGTAGTGGAGCCGCCGGTGCTTAATGTCTGATTCTGATCCCGTTTCGCATTGATGGCGGCTGCCGTGCGGGTTTCATAGCGCGAGCGCTATCTAACCGTGGACTGCTGGCGGGCACCCCAGCTTTTCCGTGGCAGGAGGCTGCATGACGTGGCCCGTAGCCAGACTGCTGCGAGACTAGACTCACTCTACAGATTTGGGTGAGACGGAAGCTGTCCGAGGAAGCGCAATCAAGGATTTAGTGATAGTCATTGAGTAATGGACTTCGAGTTAGGGCTTGCTGCCTGCCTGAGGTTCCCAGCGAACGACCCCATCAACCACGAGTAGTCAATCAACCATCCACAACAAATGATGAATGATTACAGATGATGATCCTCCTTAAGGTTAAATTTTCTCTCGACGACTCTAAGCCTTATCCGGTAAAGTTCTTAGAGGGGATGTGAAATTCTCCATTTTTCCAGTTCCTGGTTGAGATTAGCGGCAGGCACTAGGGCCACCCGCTCTCCACTGTGAATCGGTGGTTGGTTCTGCACTGTGGAGATTCCCCTTCCCCTGGCCGATCATCCCAACTTAAGTATGGTCGCATATTTTCTTTACCTGTGTATGGATGCAATGCATTAATATCATCATCGCATTATTATCGTCGTTACTTGCGTCACTCACATTATTCATGACCATAGCCCCGAGCATATGTGTCGACACTGTCGAGGGTATTGTTACCAGCGCACCGCATAGGGCTTCTTAGTGGGGCTTGGCATCACCGAACAAGAACACGAATACGATTACACCTTAGATCGAATGGCTACTCCCATTATCTCATGTAACCACTGCTGCGCTGGAGGATCATGCCAGATCCCTGAGCACCACAAGCCCACTCTTGCCTTCTTGGCCTATGCTTAATTCCAACAGCCCCATCTCTTATCCACCGCCACCACTCAAAAATCCCAACAACCTCATTAATATCCGGGAGATTGCGGAAAGACACAGGTTCCAGTCTGCAGCCCACCAAGAACGGCAGACAGATTAAGCTTCTTCTCTCGACCTTCTCCGGATGGAACTTCCGTCGACGAAAGCCGAATTATTCCTGCGCATGTCTCACCATCTCCATCCACTAGATTAAAGCACGTCATGTCTTGGTCTACACGTGGATCGAACAATCAGAGAAAGGGGAGCTTGTCTACGCGGTCCTCGTATCGACTGAGGGCTCTTGCTCTTTGAAGGCAAACTCCCGCATTTGGCCATCAGAATTAATATACGGGCCAAGGCTGGCTTGCGTACGCTCGCGATACACCGCTTGTTGGTTTGGTGGTTTGTTAATTTGAACATGACTCCGTTCTATGAAATGTATATGATGCTGCTGAATCAGAGATTTATCATCACTGCATCGAGCCACATATAGTATATGTGCAATCAGAGTGATATCATTCTTGCTGCAGGAAAGCATACCTTGTGTGAGTAAGTGGTCGCTACTTCAAAGTGCTGATTACCTAGAGTCCTCGAGTCGCCTCGTAGTATAAAACTCCCACTGGTTCTGTTCTGTTGTTGGGCTAGCATGCAGCTGTCAAGCTTCCGCATCGCGCTCTCGTCATTGTATGTGAGACCTGACCTGGTATGGGGCTAGGAACATAGCTAGGGCTACTGACTCGGACACAAGAGCTTGGAATGATCTGTTAGCGTCGACCTCTCACCTCATGGTCTCGACAGCAAGTCACTTGAAAACAAATAAGCAGCTCTCTATCGATCTGAAGAAGATGTAGTAGGTCGTGAGCTTTAAATTAACACTTCCCTGCTGATCCACGAGTACGGAGTGCCAGACAGATGTAAATGAGCAAAAAGTACTTTCAGGAGAGTTGTTCGCGGGCATGAAGAAGTCTACAACTCGGAGCCACTCATTGCTCTAGTAAATCAGCTTGCCAATTATCCAACCCTTTATCATCTATGCAGAAGCCTCCCTCCTCCCCAGCACAACATCGCGGATAGCATCTGCCACATAGTCCACATTTCCCTCAGTCAAACCACATATGCTGACTCTTCCCGACGGCAAGAGATAGATATGATACTCGTCCTGCAACCGAGCCACCTGCTCCCTCTCCAGGCCCGTATAACTAAACATCCCAATCTGCTTCTCAATATGGGACCAGTCCCCGGGGGTCCCGTTCAGCTCCAACCTCGTCCGCAACGCACTCCTCATCCTCGCAATGCGAGCACTCATCGTCCGCAGATCCTGCTCCCACTGCGTCCGCAGCTTCGAATCGCCAAGCACTGTCTCAACAATCGTCGCCCCAAAGCGCGGGGGATTCGAGTACTCCGCCCGCGCCATGCCAACCAGCTGCGACCGCGCCCCTCCCACCCCCATTCCCCTGGGTACCACCAAATGCAACGCCCCGACCCGCTCACCATACAGCCCAAAATTCTTCGAGAACGACTGCGCTACACAGAGACCCGGAGACCCTTGCTCCCCCTCCGGCTGGGTGCCAAACAGCTGCTCGGCGAAATATCGAACCGCCCACGCATCCCCATCGACATCCCCCGTCGCGAACCCCTGGTACGCACTGTCGAAGACCACAAACAGGCGCTTGCGGCGCACGACCTCCAGCAAGGTCTCCCACTGAGCGCGAGTCAGATCCAGGCCCGTCGGGTTATGCGCGCAGGCCTGCAGGATGAATACGTCGTGGGGCGCGGCGTGCTCGTCCAACACGGCACACATCCCCTCCAGATCGACCCCGCGGGTGGTCGGCGAGTAGTACGGGTAGTCGATCTGCGGCACCGAGGTCGTCGCCCAGATGGACTTGTGGTTCACCCAGGTCGGGGCGGGGATGAAGACGTGCTGGGGCCGCAGGTGCGCGGCCAGGAAGCTCGCGGCTAGGTGGTTGGCTCCCGTGCCGGAGACGGTCTGGATGGAGGCGATTTGGTCGTGCATGGTGGCTGTGAGGTGTGGTCCGAGGATCAGGGTTTGGGCGAGGTCGAGGAAGGTGGGCGAGCCGGCGATGGGGAGATATTCGTGGTTGGCAGGGGTGTGGGACAGAAGGGATTTTGCCTGTGTGGGGGTAGAATGTAGAGTTGATTAGTCGTGAAGTTTAAGGGACAGTGCATTGTGCTGTAGATATGTAGATGTAGGGTTGTATTCTTTGGAGGTGTTCTGGGGGTTATGCGCTCACCCGCTCGACACTGGGGAGGACCCATGGTGAACCATTCTCGTCGCGGTAGGCTCCGGCGATCAGGGAGACTTTGTTCGGGTGCGCGTCGGTATCGTACTTGGCCATGAGGCCAAATGCGACGTCTGGGGGTGCAATGGGGAGGTCGAGGTATTGTCTTCCCATGTTGCTTGGGGACGTTGCGCTGAGGGGGTGAGGGTACGGGGTGCGCTGTACGTTGTCCGTTGTGCGAGACGTTTTGCAGCCAATGCGTTGTGGCTCTCTTGATACAAGTGTGAGTTTATACTTGGGTTTACGAGTTTTGGTGGCATCATTTGTTGTGAAACTGTGGTTCTTATCAATGTTCTTGAGGGCCTTGTGGCGATCGGTCTACTGTCGGGTAGCCGACTGTCATGTCGGCATCTTGACTATCCTCCGTCCATGTCAGCAGAAGCGACGTCAGTCTCTTTGAAGGTGTTTTAAGTCTCTTCCAATGGGGTAGTCCCTTTCTCATTCCAATTCTAGTTCCGTTGTAAGGTCTTCCGCGCAATTGTTCTGATTCTGAGACCCGGTGATCCTCATGGCAAGCAGCATGGACATAAATATACATCGTTACGGGAGCGGGGGCTGACACGAGCTAGCTCAACTCCATGCATCCTTGTGAAAGCAATGTCATTTTTTCAGCTACTAAGCATACAAATCTTCAATCTTTTGAGAGACAGGCAAATAAAACAGTCAAGTCTCAAGAATTTTATGGCCTGAAGCAAGCGTGGCAAAATAGATCCCTGCAAATTTTCAAGACAGTATCTTCAAGAAGTAGCAAATCTGCATACCATATCCTCGATGGTCTAACGGTCATGATTTCCGCTTGTCAATCCTGAAAAGGAACAAGCGCGGGAGACCTGGGTTCGACTCCCAGTCGGGGAGATTCCTTTTTTTGCTTGGTCCGGTTCCGGCGATATCCGTCCCGAACGAGACTCGTGTCTGCTTTTGACACACTCTCGTTGTCTGATTGTCCATTTGTACCATTCTCGCCCGCCCTCTGTTGTTTACCATTGCATGCCACCGTGGACATATACTTTAATTCTCCCTTGCCTGAAGTTGACCAAAGTGGAAAGTTGCCACAATGCGACCGTGAGGACTTGGCGTCTTTCAGATAGACCAGATCCCTGTGCAAATCAAGCTGTCTGCAGAAAGAGTGTTCTAGTGTCTAGTGTCTAGTGCACTGCACTGCATGGAGTGGTTCTGCAATTCTGTAGTTAGTGCCAAGTCTAGGCCCGGTCTCGGACGTGGATGGGGGAGTCAAAAACGTGGTGAGTGAGCGTGGGAACCATCAACCCATGGCACGACTCTTACCCCGCTCCAAGGCTGACTGGCGGCCGACCTCGGGCACTCCGTCTCCGACTCTCCGACTCCGATTCAACAGGGGCACTACCGCACTATTTAACTAACTACATACATCGTACTTTCCTCAACTCACTATCCTTTCCTGAAGATTACCTTGAATACAATGCCCTTGAAGTATGCAGCCAATCAGACATTGGAATTCTGCCAGCCCTACAGACCCTGAGACCCTGGGATCTACCCTAGCCCGTAGTACGGGGATCTATGACGATGTTGGTTGCAGAGGCAAAAGCGGCGGGAGGCGGAGTTTCTGCAGGATGATTCAAAGAGGATTAGCACTGCAAACCATGTGACTGAACTAGTCGGGGATGGACGGTCAGCATTCAGCATCGAATACGACTCCATCATCCACTTCGCACTCACTCACTCACTCACTCACTAATCCAACTAATCTCCCACTAATAGTCTTTCTCTCTTTCTGTTTTTCTATTACTCTAACGGCTATTTGCATACTACTCCCCACAGCAGCTGCAGTGACACTTCAAACTGCACGGTTCGCTCCCGGGCCCGCTTGTCCAGCCTGAAGAATCCATTCTTCACCCTCCCGCACCCCCCCGGACAAGACCACAAACACTACTCCGCTCTGGATAATCAAACATGAATCGGAGACAACCCCCGAGACGCCATGCTTGCGTCCGCTGTGTTCGACTCAAAGTGCGATGTCAGCCTGTCGAAGGCACTGGCACTTGCGTCCGCTGCACTAGACTGGGCCAGTCATGCAGTCTCCCCGATAGCTTACGCGCGAGTAGTCGGCCCAGGTACTATCTCCCTTGCGCACCACCCCCGTCTCACCATGGACTGTCCCCTCATTGACTGATTTGTTCCAGAAAAACACGCATCGATGCCTTGCAGGAACAGATCGATAATCTAGTCACCCAACTTGCCAGCAAGGTATGCTTCTCGAGTCCATCTGATCGTTCGGGAAGGTATTGATGGAGAGTCTCATAGCAAGCTGCCAACTGTCAGACCCCGTCGCGAACCGCCAGCGTGACCAACACAAACGACTCGCCCGATACGTACCAGAAGGATTCACCGTCGCGACTCGCCCGCAGTGAGAGCGAAGGCGACCCACTTTTCGGTCACCTGCTCACTCTCGAGGAGGCCGACGAGCTCCTGGCCAAATTTCGGGCCCAGAAGATGCACCACTTCCCTTTTGTCATCATACCTTCAGACATGGACATTGCCTCACTGCGTGATCAGTACCCGTTCCTGCTGACATGTATCGTCTGGGCTTCCTTGGAGCACAATAACTCCTTACAGCTAAAGCTGGAAGGCATGATCAGACAGACGGTCGCGACTCGGGTCTTCGTCAACAGCGAGCGAAGCATGGACCTGCTGCAGGGACTACTGGTGCATTCAGCGTGGTACCATTACCACTGGAAGAGCATGCATGCGCATCAGTACCTGCTCCTCCAAGTGTTGCCGATGCTTGTCTACGACCTCGGTCTGGATCAGGATGAGACGGTCAAGATGCAACTGCAGTCGGGACAGATAAGTGAACCTCGGAAGGAGCAGTTACACAAGACGCCGGCGGCTCAACGAGCTCTTCTGGGCTGCTACTATCTGACCCACAAGTGCGTGGCGCTTGAGACCAATACCCCTGCGACCAGCCGAAGCTGACCCCGTATTAGATCTTCGATGTTCCGCCGACATATGAACATGCGACATACCATGTGCATCGATACCTGCGTGAAGAACCTCACGGAGAATCCCGAATATCCCAGCGACGCGCTGCTGAGAGCACTGATAGAAACCCAGCCACTGATGCGCAAGTCTCACACGCTGCTAGGCGATGAGCTGAACTACTGCACCGACCAATGCCGAGACGCGACCTGGGAACAGATCCTCGAGGCGGTGGCGAGAAACCAGAAAGAGGTCGATGAACTGAAATCGCGTCATAATTTACAGGATAATTGTGAGCATCGTTCGTGCATCTGAGTGAGGATTCCTGCATTCTAACCAACCCAGGGGCCTTGCGCATGGAGCTCGACGCCTTCCCCACCCTCATTTTCGGGCACTTCCTACGCCGGCAGAAGGACGCGTTCTACCTGCGCGACATCAACCAGCTGCAGGCGCTCGCCACGTCCGCCCACCGCGTGGCGGCCACCTTCCTCGCGACCCCATCCCCCGTGGCAGTCCACCTGCCAATCTCGTCCTACACGACCTGCTGGTACGCCATCGTCCTGCTGTGCAAGCTGGGCTTGTCCTTTGGCATCTACAGCCAGCTGCCGACGGATCTCGGCACGCGTAGCGTGCACGAGGTGGTACTCGCCACGGTCCACAAGATCGAAGGGTTCTCGCTCGGGGACGATCTGTGGGCGGGCTGCAAGAAGGCCATTGCCAAGCTTCTGAGCTGGCTGGAGAAGACCAGCAACGAGACCCCGCGGCCCATGCTGCCCACTCCGGCTGTCGCCACGTCCGAACCACCCAGCCTCATGGCGCTGCCGCCCCCGATGCACTGCCCCCCTGGACCGATGATGCCGCTCTCTCAACAGTACCAGGCCCCAGATCAATGGCAGTCGCCTCCGATCCCTGGCGGCCTGCCCACGGGGTTCGAGACGGATATGATGGTGGGCATGGAGAGTAACGTGATCGTGCAGCACATGATCGACGAACTCAGCCTGTTCGGGTGGGCTGGACAGGGTCCCTATCTGCCAAGCATGGGGGTCTGAAAAGTGGGTCTCAACGACAGCAGTGCTGACTTCTCCACTGTAGAGTTCCTCTGCCGCTAGACCATCGGCCGTCTTTGCCTTTTGATGATCGCCACGCATTGTGTACATGATTTAACGCGTTTCCGCTCGGTGTCTCAACAAGCGTACCAGCTTGGGATTATGACAAGGGCGTTGCGGTTCTTTTTTTTCTTTGACAAGCGAGTTTGGATTGTTTATAACATTCAGGACCGGAGATATTTCTTCTTCACAAGCATGCCAATATGCACGAGTGGATTTGTGTCTGTCTGTTTCATCGTGTCTATATGATACTCGTTCGAGTAACCATCTGTTGTATGGTTGTGATATGCTCTAATGGTCTGACCCTTAACAAAAGACTTAAACGAATTAAGCCACAGATGCGTGTCATCATCCAAGCCAATGCCGCTGCTCACAACAGAGGCCCTTTATATTGACATCTGCTCAAGCGCAGGGCATAAAGGGCGGGGAGCTGCGGTCGGATTCACCAACCATTGCCTGGAGCTGGGATCACCAGGGTTGCATTTTCCCTGCAGCACGGACAGCATACCACGGCTCACCCCACTCCCGATGTTCCTTACCCATGCAAAGAATGCACATCACCCTGTGGTGACAAACGACCTCAAAGGAAACCGAAAGTGACATCACGGCAGCCCCGGGCTAGAAGCTCGCAACCTGCGACCGTGATAAATGGCTTGTACTCAGCCTTTCTCTGCCCCGAGTCAAAACAAAGCCCGAGGCCGACCGAGCGTAGCCCGAGCCATTGCTTTCCCCTCAACAGTACGTACCAGCACACACCACCGCCACCCACTCAGAAGATGACCTTCTCAAACGCGTCCCCCAGCCCCCTAGCATGAAGCCACTGCTCAAGCGCCTGCATATCCCCACGATTCGCCCGCTGCCCGCTGCGCTCCCCCAACGAGTCTGTGATCTCCTCCATCCCCACAAACACGCGCCGCACCGCCGCGCCGGTCTCGCGGAACCGCTCGCTGACCTTCTTCTGGTGGCTAGGGATATCGCCCCACGAGTGCGTCTTGATGAACTTCATGTACGCATCGATATCCGCCGACGCGCCCTCAAGACACAGCACCCCCGGTTTGCCCGCGAGCACGAACCCCGTCAGCGCGTACTCGGGCGCATGGTTCACGAGGTCGTCGCGCTTCGCGCGCGTCGACAGCGACGGGAAGTAGAACCAGACGCGCACCAGCGGGCCGCGGGCTGTGGCCGCGACGGACTCGGACTTGGTCGAGCAGGAGGCGTCTTGCTGGGCCTCGGCCTCGGCTAGGAGCCGCACGGCCGCTTCCTGGATGTAGGTTAGTGCCTCGAACACGTCTGCGTCGGCGGGCATGGATGCTGCCAGCTTGGCGACCTCGGCTTTGGACAGCCAGTCTGGGCGCAGCGAGTAGGTCGGTGGTGGGGGTTGGTGGTCCGGTTTTGGATCGGGCTGAGCGGCGCAGTGCAGCGGGATCGTCAGGTTGACTTGGAAGCGCTTGTCGCTGTCTGCCAGGGGCAGCGAGACGTAGAGTGAGATGCTGGATGGGATGCCGGAGGGTGGTGGTGCATGGCTGGGGTTGGGGTCCTCGCACCAGGCGCGCAGCTTCTCCAGGCACTCGGCTGAGGCTGGGGGGATCTCGAGTTCCTCGGGCGAGGCGTACATCGCTGTGAGGAGGTCGATGGTCGACAGTTGCATCTCCATGAGGTCGATTGGGAGCACGGTGGTGGGTGGTGTGGCCATGTTTGCTCTGTGTTTGGCTGTAGCACTTATGGCGAGACGGTGATGAGATGAATCGACCAATGCGAAGGGATATAGTTTGCCAGGGTCGTGGATGTTATTTTGGAACTGCAATTGGCTGGCTACCTAGGTATGGCTGACTGGGTTATGGTTTGGGATGCGTGATGCATGCAGCAGCAGCAACAAGCGGGGTTGGAGCCATTCTGTTCCTCCGACAGCGGAGTCGCGGAAGATGGATCTTCCGTTATCTCTGGCCTCGGGGCTCCGCAATTCGGAGGGAGAGGGGTCTTCCAGTCGCCAATCATCGCCTCCAATTTGGGGAGTGTTTCGTTGGTGCATCCCTTTCTTTGCTGTGGAAATCAACTCTCCTCTCAGGTTTGAAGCTAGTTCCTCCGCTGGTTACTGATCAAAAGCTCATGTGCCCAGCTACCTACGTAGCAGTCTAAGCGTTCCGTGAGCATTCACCGCGCACGGGCGCACAAAGAGCCAATCACCGTCACTTGCATCCCAGGGGTTACGAATGCGCATTGTGAGTACCGCCGGAGCACCGCAACGAGGAAGCCAGACGCCAGACCTCGGTTCATGGTATGGAGCTCAGGTCCACCCTCCGTCCCTGTTGCGGCTTGCAGAAAGTCAAGCTCGGCGATAATAGCTCCAAAGGGTTTAGACGGGAACCCTCCCCGCAAGTTAAGGCCGAGATGAACCAGGCTGGATATGCAGATCACTCGAATGAAGTGGACTATCAAGGTAGAGACTTGACAATGCCAAGTGCGCTAAGGGTGAGGGGTATCAAGCTCTTGAGGCCTGGGTTGCAGACCGTTCCTGTCGATCGTCGAATTAGGGAGGAGGATTCGTCAGCTCTGCGTCTCCACTAACAGGGGAGAAAACATGTATTTGAGTAGGTTGATGCCGGGGTATAAATTGGCCCTTCTGTTCCTGTTGATCCTCTAGCAGCAGCAGCAGCAGCTCGTCTCAAGCCTCCTCTTCTCTTCTCTCTACAAGCCACAATCCTTTCTTCACATAACCCCAAACCAAGTAAACACAATGCGTTCTCTCCCATCCACCTCCGTGACCCTCCTCACCACCCTCCTCTCCCTGGGTGCAACAACAACCGCCACCCCTAGCCCTAACTGCGCCAACAGCACGAACCCCTACACCCTCTACCCGGTGACCACCAACATCACAATCCCCGAGATCGCCGCGCGCACCAACCGCAGCCTCTGCGACATCGCACGCCACAACCTGATGGCCGACCCTCTCATCCCGCCCAACATCGGGCAGACCATCGTCATCCCACCCCTGAGCTGCGCCTCCTCCCCCCCGGACAACGAATCCTGTCTGATCCCCAACATCACACGCACGGCGCTGTGCATTAACGGCGGTCCGCGCCTCTACTACACCGTCCACGGCGACACCTACGACATCATCGCGCGGCGGCTGAACATCTCCACCGCGGCGTTGATGGACAACACCTCCACCTCCACTGCCGAGGCCTCGTCAGCCGACGCCCTGCTGGAGGTCGGGCAGTTCATCAAGGTGCCCCTGTGCGAGCCCAGCCAGTGCAGCATCAAGCCGTTCACGCTGGAGTACGGCGTGTACAAGGACCTGGCGGATGAGTATGGCACGACCGTGGGCCAGATTATGATGCTGAGTCCGACCTATAACTACAGTACGTCGTTGATGACCGGGAACACGCGGCCGACGCTGGATTTGCCGTTCAATTGTTCGGTTACCGGAGATGATGTGGTGGTGGTTGATTAGTGTCTTGGGGGCTAGCTAGTTATGCGAGAATTTTGAAAGGGAATAGGTATCCTGGGACAGATGTGTTCTAGTGTATATAAGGGTCGTAAAAAAAGCTAAATATTGGTGGGACTCCATCGTGTATGTTGTTTCCTTCCTTAAGGATGCGAACGTGTGCTCTAATAGGGCATTTATCCCTGCCGATGATTATCTCGAGATTCAGAAAGTCATGTGACATCGCTGAATGAGAATATCATATTGACTACGAGCTAAAGAAGATAGGATAGTTTATTCGAGTGGGTTGTAAAACCACCATGGGCAGCTGGAGACAGCGGGAGGAGCTCCCTGGGAGGAGCTCTTGCTATCTTTCGGTAGATTCTTGGCACGAAATACAGCAGCAAGACACTACAATCAAAGCCTTCACAGGTAAAGCATACACCAGGTCGATGATAAAATCCCATTATATCTCACTGAAGACCTTCGCACCTTCAAAATTGCATCACTACAACCAATCCCGCCCCCAAACCAAAATGTCCCTCAACGAAATCACAGGCAAGCTCGCCCTCATCACCGGCGCATCAGGAGGGTAGGCCCCCCAGCACAAACCCCAAATCCAATCCCAATACCAACCATCTTACCCTTCCAAAGCATCGGAAGCGCCTGCGCCCGCCGCCTCGCCCAGAGCGGGGTCCACCTCGCGCTGACCTTCTCCACCAACCGAGCCGCCATCGACCAACTCGTCGCCGCCCTCCACTCCACCTCGACCGCAATCCCCCTGCGCATCTCCACCCACCAAGTCGACGTGAGCAGTCCCGAGCAACTCGACCACCTCTTCACGGAGATTGAGGAGTATCACGGCCAGCGCCCGGACATCCTGATTTCGAACGCCGGGTACGGCCGCCGCATCCCCAATGTGTGGGACATCCCGCTGGACGAGTTCGACCGCATGTTGACCGTCAACCTGCGGGCGTCGTTTGTGCTGGTCAAGGGGGTGATCGAGCATATGAAGGCTCAACGGTGGGGACGAATCGTGTTCATGTCGTCGATTGCGGCAAGAGGTGGGGGGATTAATGGGTGTCGTATGTCTTTCGCCTCTATCTGGAATGCTGAGTCTGCGTACTATCTTGTTTGGGTTGAGTGAATGCTGATGAGGAGGGGATAGATTACGCCGCTTCAAAAGGGGGTCTGACGGGGATGATGATGAATCTGGCGACGCGGTTGGCCGAGTACAATATCAGCGTGAATGACGTGGCGCCGGCGATGATCGGGGAGACGGGGATGGTGGCCAGTGCGGAGGCGATCCCCCGCGAGGTGGTCGAGGGCATTCCGGTGGGGAGGCTGGGGAAGCCGGAGGAGGTGGCTAATGTGGTCATGATGTTGGTGATGACGGGGTACATGACGGGGCAGAGCTTGTTGGTGGCGGGGGGGTTGAAGTGACCCAGCTCTTGTTTAGACTGTCAATTAGGGATGGTGTATGAACTGTGATTGTGAGGAAAGAAGATGGAGTATGTTTTCACGAGCTTTTGATGTTGATCGGGTTGGTATACGTGAGACTGTGAGTTAGGGCCAGAGTCGGGGGGATATTACCCCCCATGTCTAGCTAAGTTGTAAATCAGCACAAAATCTCGACATTTGCTGAACATTGAATAGTGGCTCAACAAGCAGCTCTTTTCAGAATATCTGACATATGAAGGCTTCCGTTGTACCTAGGTATAGTCATGTAATCCATGAAGCATATACTTTGGCCTTGAATCACCAAGGAGCTTTCAGTAGGTTGTATATTTGCTGACCAGGAAGGTGTACTATTGTATCAGGAAAGCGAGACAGTAATCCGCTATACTCAGTTTCCATGAGATCAACCCGACATATTCAGCTGTCCCAGCTTCGTTAGTGCGCACAGAACTGAATTGAAACGTATTCCATAATTCTAACACGCAAGTGACATTCTGAAAAGTACAAGAAACAGCCACAATAAGCCTTTGATTCCACCGTGAAAATCCCCTCTCCCACTTCCTACCCAACAACACCCTTTCGTCCCACCCTTCATACCGGCAAAACCACCTTGACCCCCATATACTCGCGCTGATGCATAATCTTCCCCTCGATCAGCACCTGATCCGCGCCCACCGAGTTCCGCACCGAGTCCGTGGGATCTGTACACGTGGCGATCTGAATCTCGCGCCACTCGCGATTGGTGGGGACCAGTTTCCCCTGCGCCGTGAGGTTGCGGAACTCCCTGTAGACGCCCTGCTCTTCGACGCAGCCCTCTCTCTGAATGAGAGGTGATTCTGCACAAGCCGTTAGCTTCATGCTCACTTTACCCCCACTCCCCGGTTCAGAACCGAATGGAAAAAAACTCACCCAAAGCAGGCCCCATCCTCAAATTCCCCACCGAACTATTAAACAGCACCAACGACAACCGCTCCTCCTCCAGCTGATCTGCGGGCGGGGTGAACACGCGATGCCGCGTCGCCTTGAAGTGCCCGCCCGAGACAATCTCCAGGGTATCGCCGATGTTGACCACCAGGGCGCCCGGCCGGTACGGCACGTAGTACCACTGCTCGTCGCGGCCCCAGATCTGCAGACACGAGATGGGCACGCTGAAGAGGAGGGTGGTCAGCCCGAAGTCCGTGTGGCCGTGCATCTTGATCCCCTTGGAGGCGTCGCGGGTCTCCTTCTGCACGGGCCGGAATAGCGCGTGCCGGAAGTAGCCTTCGCCCGTGGGGCTGCCGTGCGACTGCACCTTCTCCCAGAGGTAGTCGTCGGGGAGCTCGAGGACGCGCGAGAACAGGGTGAGGAGGCGGCGGTTGACGGACTGCGTGAGGTAGGTGCAGAAGGCTTCGATCTCGTCCATGAAGGGCTGCAGGCATTGCGGCACGCGCGTCGAGGGCGAGGCCCATTCCGGTGTGTACCAGTTGAATTGCTCGATGCCGTCGGCGGGGCCGCGGTGGCGCTGTGCATGGTGGTCAGCTTCGAGGTTTCGATCTTTCTCTCTCATCTGCTGGTGGGGAAGAGTCGAGGTGATGGGGACCTACTTTGAAGCCGTAAGGGTGCTTGTAGCCGGACCAGACGCCGGTCTCGGGGTGGAAGAGCAGGCGTTGCTTGTCCTCTTCGCTGATGTTGTTGTAGAGGTATTGTGCTAGGCCGAATTGGCGGTGAAGCTGGGGGTGGTTAGCATAACTTCGATTGAGGGCTGGGTTGTCCCCTGATAATGCCTTACTTGCTCCAAAGAGACGCCGTAGTTCTCGAGGAACAGGAAGCCATCGTCACGGATGGCCACTTTCACCTGCTGAATCAGATCGTTGACGACAGCCGGGTCTTCCGAGTCAAGCAGGGACAGGTCAATGGATTTCAGCTCGGCGAAGTTGTGCTTCTCCTTGGTGACGGGGGGAGGAGTCCAGCTGGGCACGAAGGGTTTGCCTGCGAGTGTAGGCGAAGGTGGGTTGAAGGGGGCGCTGGGTGCCATTGTCTTATTGGGGTTGTAGTCTGTGAGATGTCTTTCACAGTGCTGCTTGAAGACGTGTTGACTCGATTACGACGGGTTCATTTATATGCGCGATGTTGGACGCCGGGATTCTGTATACGGTGTGCTCCGTGGTCATACGAGATTCCATTCATTTGCCCACCATTGTCTCTCAGCATCACGAAAAATGATAACTGCTCCTCAGTAAGCCCCCTGCCCTTTCATCTTGAGCTCCTCTAGCAAACCGCAGAGCTCCCGCCAAGACGTTGATAAGGACTATCGCAATGGGCGCTCTCCACAGGTGGGAGGAGCTCCTCCCGCTTGGCACTCCGGGAGGAGCATCACCACCTCTGCCGCCAATCTTCGATATTTAAATCCCCATAAACTCTACTAGATAATCCCCATGCCCTAACTAACTAGATCGAACTTCACACAACGCCACATTCCTCCCTATCTTCTACAACCACAACCACAACCACAACCACCAATCCCCCGGAATCCATCCCATCCCAACCAAAATGTCCCGCCAACTCATCTCCAGCGAGAAGTTCCCCCCCAAGCCTCACAACTGTGCGTCTCCCCCCCCAACCATGCCCATACCGGTACCTACGGGAAACTAATCCCCCCACAGGCCCAGCCGTCAAAGTCCCCGGCCTCGTCTTCTGCGCCGGCCAAACCGCCACCGGCGAGATCAAGCAAGCCACAGTCAGTATCGACCCGTCTTCCCCAACCCACAGGAACACCAGTCTAACACGGAAGGCAAAAACAGCGAACCGTCCTTCAGAACCTCAAAGAAGTCCTCGAGCTCGCCGGCTCCTCGTTGGAGCAAGTCGTCAAGTACAACGTCTACCTGGCGGACATGAAGGACTTTGCGGCGATGAACGAGGCGTACATTGAGTTCCTGCCGACGCCGATGCCCTCGCGGTCGTGTCTGCAGGCGGTCGCGCCGGGGCAGGGGACGGTGATTGAGATTGAGTGTATTGCGCAGGTTTGAGCTTTTTCTGGATAGATAGATGAATAGATTTGTTCTACGTTGTGCAATTGTTTTAGGGGCTGATAGCGTAGAGTGGGAGTTGGAGTAGCTTTGTGAGGGTTACTTTGTGGGTATTGGTAGGATGATTTACTTCCGCTCCCGAAAGAAGGGGGGTTAGGTTATACATTGAGTTAAGACTTTGCAGATGGGGCAGAGAGAGGGGGGGGGGGGGAGAGAGAGAGGCTGTGTGTGGATGTCATATACTGTACTCGTCACAAAATCGATCACCTAGAAGCGCTAGGGCTACGAGGCCATCGCTGCAAAGCGCTCAATTGTACATGCTTTGCGAACATACAGCCCTTACACACCGCACATTGTCCAACCTACCCAACAGCGAAGCCCCACAGCACAGCTAAGTCAATACATCTCATACCGCCACCCCAAGCGCACCATCTCCTCCGTGACGCCCCCCTTCATCGCCTTGCGCACCTCCTCGTCCACCCCGGAATCCAGCCGCCGATTCTCGCGCAGCACCAACCACCGGTACGCCGTCATCGTCGCGGCCAGCAGCACCGCCGCCCCCATCAGCGTGCCGAACGCAGCATAGAAATGCGGTGACGAGTAATACAGATACGAGGCCCAGATATTCGAGGTCCCGCCGATGGCGTTGACCAGCGCCGACGCCGCGGCGCGCTTGGCCACCGGCCGCGCCAGGTGCAGGTTGATGGTCTTGTAGAGGAGGAGCTGGGGGCCGACGGAGGCGAACGGCAGGATCATCATGGCGAAGTAGCGGGCGCCGATGTTCAGCGTCGCCAGCAGGATCACGTACATCCCGATAGCAATACCAATGCACCCCAGGATCAGCGGGTAGACGGTGTTCCGCCGGTCGGAGTAGAACATGATCCCGTAGTAGACGGCGCCCGCCAGGATGTACGGCGGCGCCGTCAGGAGCAGGCTGACCGTCTCGGAGAAATTGAGGGAGGAGACGAGAGTCGGAAAGTAGTTGGCGATGGAGCCCTGGGTCTGCGAGAGCATGTTGGCGAGGATGAGTAGGATGAGTTTCGGGTCGGATAGCGCGTGCAGGAAGCCTTGGAGTGGGTTTTCTTTTTCGGTGGTCGTGTTGCCCTCCGCCGCGCCGGCTTCGGACTCGATCCGCCACACGGCCAGATCGCGCTGCAAGGGTGAGAGGAGCCGGCTGTTGTGCGGGAATTCCGGCATGATCAGCCCACACAGTAGCCCGATGCCCACGGTCGCGCTGCCCTCGATGATGAAGAGCCACTGCCACCCGGCAATGTTGTGGACCCCGTCCAGCTGCAGGATGGCGGCTGCGAAGAGGCCCCCGAACGCGTTGCCGACCTGCTGCGCGATGTAGAGCCCCGCGATGCGCTTGCCCAGTTCGATCTTGGTGTACCAGGCTGACAGGTAGTAGATGGCCCCGGGGAAGAAGACGGCCTCGGCGATGCCCAGGATTGCCCGCACCGCGAGGAGTTGTCCGTAATTCTTGACTGCGGCCGTGGCGGCGGAGATGCATCCCCAGATGGCTACGGCGACGCAGATGTACAGCCCAGGCCGTGAGATGCGCGTGATCAGGATGTTGCTGGGCACCTGGAATGGGAGGTACCCGACGAACAGGATGGAGACGGCAGTGGCAAACTGCTCCGAGCTCATGTGCAGGTCGTCGGTGATGCCTTGCAGCTTGGCTGAGGCCAGGTTCTGCCGGTCGATGTAGTTGAGGATGTAGAGGATGCCGATGGTGGGTAGCACCAGGAGGTCGACCTTGCGGACGAGTCGGCGCTGCAGGTCGCGCAGCTCCTCCTCGCTGAGGTTGCGGAGGGACTCGGGCATGCGCTCATCGTACTGCGAGACTTGACCTTCGTGGCAGGAGGCTTTGTCCGTGATGGATGGTGGGGGTTTGTGGGCATCCATGTTGGGGGTTGAAGCTGCGGCTGGGGGTTTGTACGTGTCTGCTGGGGAGGGAGGGGCTGCCATTGTTTTGGTGTTGTCTTGTGCATGGATGCAGTTATATGTCAGTCAGTCAATGCATAGCCATTGAGAGGATTCATGATAGTGATCACACTCAATTGACCGTATCAGTGAGTTGTGTTGTGGTGTGGAGATAGCAGATAAGAAGGGAGGAGGGGAGGAGGAGCGGAGGAGAAAGAAGAAGAGTGCTGCTCCTCCTCCTCCTCCTCCTCCTCCCCCGCCTTATCTGCCATGCCCTAAAATGCGGAGCTCCTCCCACCGATAAGCGCAGCTGCACTACCCGAAGATCCACCCCAACACTGCCCACCTGAACCCCCCTGCGTCCCTGGATATTTAACCCCAGCCGTGATTGACCATAATCCTTCTCATTGTCACTCACACTCACCCTCAAACTTAAACAATCAATCAATCAATACACTCCTCAACCAACCGCCCCTCTCTTTACCCCAATACCCCTAGACCCACCACAACCACCACCAAAATGACCCAAAAATCGCCCCCCACAGCCCAAACCACCACGATCCAAAACCCGCGGCTCCGCCTGCTCAACAAACTACGCACCGCGGACTACCCCGTGATGACCTTCATGGCGCTCCCCTCCGTCCGCATGGCGCAGGTCGTCGCCCTGACAGGAGTCGACGGGATCATCATCGACTGCGAACACGGCCACATCTCCGACGACGCGATGCACAACAGCGTCGCCGCCATCTCCGCGCTGGGGGTATCCCCGATCATCCGGGTGCGGGGTCCGGCGCACGACATCCTCAAGCGGGCGCTGGACACCGGCACGCACGGCATCATGGTGCCGCAGATCAACACCGCTGAGGAGGCGCGGCAGGTCGTCGCCTCCTCGAAGTTCCCGCCGCACGGGGTGCGGGGCCAGGGGTCGGCGTTCCCGGCTATCGGGCACGGGCTGACGACCCCCGAGTATATGGTGTCGGCCAACGAGACGATCATCACCATGGTGCAGATCGAGACGAAGGAGGGGGTCGAGAATGTCGAGGAGATTTGTGCGGTGCCCGGGGTGGATTTGGTGTTTATTGGGCCGAATGATCTCGCGCAGGCGCTGTTGGGGTATGTTCCTGCGCGTGGGGATGAGCCGGTGTTTGTGGAGGCGATTAATAAGATTGTGGAGGCGGGGAGGAAGTATGGGAAGTGGGTGGGCAGGATGGTTAATAATGGGGCGTTGGCCAAGGAGGCGAGGGGCATGTATGATACTGTGGCTATGACGGGGGATACGAAGGCGGTGCAGAATTGGTATATTGCTGAGTTGGAGGTTGCGAGGTCTTAGTTTCGGGGATGGATTGGGAAGTTTGAGGGTGGATTGTTGGGGGGGTTAGAGGTGGGGTAAAAGGTTGTACATATTCAATTCATGTCCGGTTTGGTTTAGAAGGATCTTGTGTTCTGCTTAGGGGGGAGGGAGGGAGGGCAGTAGGTTTGAAGGCAGGAAGGTAGTTTTCAACTACACCCCCTCCCCAGCTCGTCCAGACATCTTTTGATCAACCGCCCTATCTGCCACCGTTCACGCCGCCCAAACACCGTCCTGGCCCAGTGCAGCGCCCCCTCCCCGTCACCATCCGCCACCCCGACCACCCCCATCGCCCCCGGCACCCCCCACCGCACCAGCTGCCACGCCACCAAGAACGCCTGGTACGCGTACAGCAACACCCACGGCGCCTCCGCCTGCAGGGCCGCGCACCGGTCCAAGTACCCCAGAAACCAGTCCACGTGCGGCTGCACCGCCTGCACCACCGTGTCCACCTCGCACAGCACCTCGCACGAGGTCGGCGCCAGCCGCGTCGACTGCTGCAGCCACGTGTCGATGCTCGCCCCGACGATGCCCCCCGTGTGCAACGGAGACCACATCTGGAGCTCGAGCATGGCCGTTTCCCACGTTGCGGCACAGGTGATGGTGCGGACACTGGTCGCTCTGGGCATGCCTTCTGCCGTAGAAACGAGATCATCCTCCGGACGGAGGTATGGACCCAGCGCTGCGAGGGACGAGCGCAGCGCCCCGAACCGCTCCATGCTCAACATCCCCGTCATCGTGGACCAGCCAGAGATCTCGCGGGCGCTGGAGATGAGGAACTGCGCGATGTTGATGGCGCCGTAGGGGTCGAAGGGGGCGATGGGTTGGACGTCGGCGGTGGGGGATAAGAAATGTCGGATTGCGTCGGCATACTGCAGCGTGGGGGTTTTGGCGGTGGTGGCGGAGCGAGAGGTGAGTTGCAGATGGGCCCATTCGGCGCTCGTCGAGGCGGACCACTGGTTCTCGGGGCAGGGGAGGTCGTGCTTGATTTCCAGGTGGGAGATGCAGCGTGGGATGGAAAGGAGTTGGTAATACAGGGCATCGATCTGGTGGACGGCAAAGATGGTTCGCTTGTGCGATTCGGCGTGGATGAAGGCGTGCCAGAGGGAGTCGAGGTCGGAGGTTGAGGCTAAAGAGGAGGTCGGGGTTGGTTGCATGAGGCCTGCGGACCGGGCGAGGGAGATCATTGCAGTGTGCATCTTGAGGCCTTGGGTCGAGCTCTCGCCGCAGAGATACATCATGGCGCAGATCTGGAGGAGGAGGTAGGATTGGATGGTGATCAGGTGCGAAGTGATCTCGATGGTGTCGTCGGCGTCGTCTTCATGGCTGGGAATGAGAGCACGAGCACGATGGAAGCATTGCACCGACAGGGTGGCGCCAGACCCGGATTCGTCCTCTCGTTCCGGATCGTCACCATATTGGTAGGAGAGACTGAGAATACTCAGGATGAGATGTGCGGATACCTGCGTAGTATCGAAAGTTGCTTGATGCAGGAAAGGGAGAAAGCAGGAGACATGGTTAAAGAAGAGATCGCATCCCCGACGGATCTGCAGGTCGGACGGAAACCAATCGTCTTGTACGGGCAGCGAGGTACTGGATGGAGATCGAGCCGGAGAGTCCGATACACCGGGTGATTTATTGCTGGAGGTGGGAGAATCTGCATGGGCAAAAGCTGGTGGTTCTGGTAATAGATTCCAGTCGAGTTCAAAAACCTCCTCCAGCGCGGCGTGACTCGGACTCCTCCGGAAGGATCGTGCCGAGGGCCGACGTCGGCTCGTCCTCGCCGTCTCGTATTCGTCGCCAGCCAGCTGGAGCTGATGAATCGAGCATGACTGGTCACCTTTATTTTGCGAGTTTCTTCTCTTGGCTGTCCGTCTCTCGTGGTGCTCGGGGTGCTTCCGCTTCATATGCCGATTGCGCAAGTCCGGACGCGAGAAGGTCGCGCTGCAATGGCCACAGGCCAACGAGACTTCACCCGAGGAACGCGAGTGCAGGGCAGCATGGCGCTTGAGGTTTTCATGTCTGGTGAAGCGGCTCTGGCAGATGGAACATTGGAAGGGCTGATAGGGTGGGACCGGTCTGGTAGAATGAGCGACCGACATAGTGTATTGTACTCGATGCTGAGCAGGTGCAGTCACTCCCGAGACAGGAGGCTGGTGTTGCCAGTGGGAAAGATATCTGGGGGAGCGAGAGTATTTAACGCTGGCTTGTACTGGAGTACTACCTAGTAGGTACTTTACCCCACCCCCGCAAAGCAGATCGCTGCTTGGCGTCAGATCGGCTATTCGGCAATTGGGCTGGGCGAATCACCGCGACGCTCGCCTGACAGAACCGTGAGCACCTAAGGATGCTTGATCCTTTGTTGGAAGCGACGTAAACAGACACATAAGAGAAAACATCGACTGCAGTCACGAAAAGCAGATGGAAATATGGATGCTGGGCTTTGGGCTTATCTGGTAGCTCAATGAACGCGGTCTGATTGGACGATGGAATCCGCTGTCGGCCTGCTTATCTTATCTCTGGTCGGCCGCTGATTGGCCAGCGACGACTCCTTTATCGGCTGCCGTCAACAATCCATGATCCCCCACGTTCAGGGCAAGGCCAGGGAGGTTCTGTATTTCACCTCGTACTGGGAAACTCGCCAAGGATCATCGGCTAGGCAAGGGGCACACCAATGGGATCCTTCAGATGTGAGAGCAAAGGTGATGACGAGGACAGAACTAGGGTGGTGACTGTCCCGTAAACAAGCTGCTATTTGTCTTGCATCCCACTGACAGCCGAAAATCTACATGACCATTTCACAACAGTATGGAGGCCTTGACTTTCCACAGTGCAAGTCAATTTGAGAGTCTCATATCTCGTGATATTTGTAAGTGTCTTATTCACATTCCTCCAATGCAAGGGCTCGGCCAAGCACCGTACATATATATCCCCTACAGATGGCACTGCCCGTGTACGTTCCTCGAGACCGATGTTCCGTTCAGGGTCAACTGAGAGAAACAGATAGGATCCATTAGCTGTCATCCCCCAAAGCAGGAGAGGAAACTAGACTTACAGTCCAGTGAGCGTGCTTCTTGCAATAGACCGGCTTCAACCCGTCCGTACAGTTCTCGCGCTCGTAGCTCCAGTCCGTAGGAAAGGCGGGGATGCCTAGTCGGTTTGTAAGTAACCTATTCCAATCTCATCCCTTGTCCCAGTGAGGACTCGTACATTCACCCGCAACCCGATCACCCAGATCCCAGGCACCACCGCCCGCTCCGACAAAAGCACTGGTCACTTGCTGGATGACGTCGTCGCCCGCTTCCTCGATCTTGTCCGTGTTGCTGCAGCAGAGCGGGAGACCGTCGCTATAGTCGAGGACGGACTCGGCCGTAGCTACCGCAGCGAGGAGAAGAAAAGCAGGAAGTGTGAATTTCATTTTGGTGGTTTCGTATGACTCGGTGGGAAAGGAAGTAAATCAGGACGCATTCTGAAGACGGGACCTGGGAGCGTTTTTATGTCCGCTGTTGTGCCGGGGGATTTACCCTCGCCGGACGAGGAGCAGGAAACGAGGAAGGAAGAAGCTTAAAGCTAGGCAGACGCCGTCCCTGGCATGTGGAGCTGAGACACAGCCATTCGAAAATCCGGTGTCAGTGAGCCCCTTGCGCCCGGTGATTCATGGTTTTGTATTGTTCGAATCAAGGGATAGAGTGAGATGACGCCAGCGGTAGGTTGGTTGACTGAGCCAGAAATTGTGCGCTCGTGTATGTGTTCAATGTTCCGCTTGATGTATCTCTTGCCGGTAGATCAAGGACACGATGAGTCTCTACGGTCGGGATTTGTATCAGCTTGAGACAGACCGAGTTGAAACTCGAGCCTTGATGTTGCCTGGAGAGTATTCGTTGGTTACCGTATGGAACACCATTGAAGGCGAATTATGCAGCATCGATGGCCCGTTGAGCGACCGCGCAGCAGTCCGCGCAAGCCTTGGACAAGCGCCGGATTGCTTCGTGGGTCGAATTGCGAGCAGTTTGCGATAGATACGATTCTGCTTGGTGGAGCATTTTCAGGTTATGTATCTCCGAGGCGGGCCGCGGGTTGCGTATAATGCTTGAAGCGAGCGTTTTCATCGCGACAGAAGGGTAGTGATAGGCGATACTGATGGTAAGTCAGAAACTGTGGGATCTTGAGAGAAGCAGCTTGGTCTCACCCGAGATTTATATCATCCCGTGGTAGGTATTTCAACAAGGCGAGGGATGCTCTTGCAGCCTTAGACATGAGCGACGTGGAAAGCAGGACCCGAGGGTTGTCGGCAAATCCGGGTGAGGCGGAAAGGCTGAGCCCGCCAAGAAGATCCTGCGCAGTGTTGACTTCTCTCATGGCCACCAAAGAGTGGATGGCAATCATGCAGTCGTAATAGGCGTAATGAATAAACAGAAGAGTCGGGAACACGGGCATTTTTCGGAATGGTGGGGATGCTCCGGACCCAGGCTGCAGTTCGCGAGGAAGTTTTCGCAACCACGCCTGCAGCTTTTGGTCGAAATCACCCGTCAGAGCCAGTAACTGGTCGAAAGGTTTGTTGACCGCGGAGGCTAGATACAACTGTCGAACAATCTGGCTCCTGATTTGCACAAGCTCGGCAGTGGGATGGAAGAGATTGAAGGTATCCGAGTCGTTCCGTATTGGTACGCTGTAAGCGCTTGAGGGAGAACTGATGTGCAACGCCTCCCCAACTATGTCTTCTTTCTGTGCTGGGGGGACCCCGAATCGATAAGATATCCTGTAACAGTCAGAACAGCCACCAAGAGTAGAGGACTTGTCGCATATACTCATTATCCATTGCACAGACCATCCAGAAGAGCAAATCTCGACTCTGCCTTTCTTCGACAGAACATCGCAGGGCTTCCGAATTGCCTAGATCTAATTGGTTGCAGATTTGCACAGCAATGGCAATAAGCGAACTGCAAGGGTGAGCAGCAGACAATGACAAAAACAGAACAGCCATCACTAATGTAGATTTGCATGCCCAGAGATCAGGGGGTGCTAGTAGAATTTCATTAATGGCCTGCAAGGCACCCTTCATAAAGAGCGCGCTAGTCTGATGATCAGGCCGACCTGCTGTGGATGGAAGCATGTAGGCGACAGCCAAGATGACATGAAGGCTGGCCCACTGGCCTGGGCCGTGCACCTGCGGATCCGTGTAGTTGCCAGCAAACAGAGCGTCAACGTCTGCCTGAGTGAATATCGGCAGGGTAAGGTTGAAGTACTCCATGTAGTCATGTAGGAGCTGCTTCAAAAGCTCTGCCCGTGGGAACGGGCAAAATAGCTTTCTGGGTGGCAACAAGGAGCTTAACTGAGGTTCGGAGGCCACACTCCCTAGAAGATGATCAAGATGACTTGGATCCGCTCTTTGTGATATCCAGTCTAACCCTTCATTTGTTAAGACCGAGAAACCTGTGCCAGAGTCAGACGAAGGAGGCATATCAGGTTGCGGTCTGACTTACATCCCGCACCTGTGTTGCTTATGCACCTTGGGATGTAAAAGCACGGGGGTTTCTCTTGATGCAGACCCACTCCGCTCTCAACGCGCACGGAACAAACAACACTCTCCGAGGGTATGCTTGCAGAGACTGGCTCCTGTTGATCCAAAAAGTCTTCAATATCTAAATCATCCAGAGGATCGAACCCGAGATGGTTGGGTGCCGAAACAGGTGGATTGGGGTCATCAGGAGGCGTGTGTGGCATAGAACTGATCTCCCCCGCACCGAAGATGCTACTGAGATGGGTCTCGAGCCTCTCTAGCTTTCCTTCGAGGTGGTTGATCATTGCCTCTCTTCATAAGACCAATTAGTGAATGGATTCCCTGGGAGATGATGCGCGGGGCTCACTCACCGTCGCAGGATGGTTCTGTATCTCTGCTCGTTTCTAGTGCACGAGATACCCATCTTCTCGCAGCGGGAGCACCTGGAGTTCATGGAGGAATCGCATTTGGTTTTGCTGCGGCGACATGCTTCACACGCCTGGTTCGTCGTCTATCAGAATATAAGATAGCTAGTAATGAATCATGACCACGCATACCTTCCGCTTCTTGAGGATGTCATTATGTTGGTGGCGTGACTGCGAGAGAGGCGACTCTCGCGTGTTGGACATGGATGATGATGATGATGATGAAGATGAGGAGGAAGGCCGGTCATGGTGTGCGTTGAGCATGGTTGGGAGAAGGTAGCAGGAATGACAGTCCACGGTCACTGGACTGGCTAACTACCTTATTGAGTTACAGTACGTGGCTACTAGGTAAGTAGGCTCAATCAACTTGACTCCACCTCTAACTTATCAGCTTTAATACCTTTAATACCCCTGATGGCTGGACAGGATGGAGAGCTGCGTATAACCCGTACCGAAAAGTTTCACGTACCACGACAAAGTCTGCACTGAGAGAGGTCTGTCCAATAGGCCAGGGCAAATATAAATGAGCTAAGCTCTATTCGGGGCTTCGGAGGCCGGATGTTGGGCAGAATCGTGAGGGCGGTAGGTATTGGAGATGTAACAATACAGCAGCTTCTCCGGACCGTTAGCCTGCCGATCATCTTTTGCTTCTCCACTTGCCTCATCCCTCGTCCCTCATCCCTCGTCCCTCATCCCCTCATCTCTATTCTCATCCCAGCCCGATCATTCCTTAAATTTCGCCTTCGGACAGCGCTTTGACCACAATCATCATGCTCTGCATCTTTTCCCTGATACAGAACTGCTCGCAAAGGCCGCCTCAGTGATGGTTGGGTTATGGTGTTGTCGTTCGTCTGACTCCCGACACACCGAGACTTCAGCCCATTGATTGACTTTTGATAATGGCTCCGTGGGTCCAGCTAGATCCATCCACGCTTCTTTCGGCTCCCGGACGTTCACTCAATTTTTGACTCGGGCTCAGGGACTGGTCTCCACCCCCCTGACTCTGGGTCTTACACGCTTTGGTTGGCTCGGATGCCGGACACTCACTGCTGACGCCTAGCTGGTACTTCTCATTTGCAACATGTGTCACAATTTGGATAATTTATGTCTTGCTTATACAATCTTGTTCGGGCCCCCGGGTGTTCGCCCTGCACGATGAGCAAATACGATCGGATTCTCAACGCTCCGCAAGCGGGTCGTTCTAGAATCCGCGCGGTCCATCAACTATGTATATCTAGCACAATCTTCGCAGGCTCCTCACCTTTGCTCTGGAATTGGTGTCTTTCAAGCGGTCTTTCGGTATTTGTGACCAAAACCTTCTTCTCTGTCAATCTAGAAGCCTTGGAAGGACCCAGCGCCTTCCGTAGGCTGATCGGACGTCAAGGGCCTGCACCACACTGTCAGGCACCCTTTACTTTGTTTTCGCTTTTTTAATTGTTTTCAAGCTTACTCGTTTCATGCTAAGATTTTTGTGAACAAAATCCCCTCTTAATATGTCGTTCGTCCCTACTACCAGCACCAACGCCGGGCGGGCGCAAGAGGTGGTCAGCCACAACCTGCCGCAAAATGGCGGGGCGGCCTACCATGACGATCCAGCTTCGGGACCAAAGGAGTTTGACCAGGAAGCCAGCGAAGATGATGCGACGCTTCAAGGACGGGAAGACAAGATGGAGGCTCGTGTGGGTGATCTCGCACGCCGGCTTACTCGACAGTCCACTCGCTACTCAACCAAGGCCGACCTTGAGAACCCCTTTGTCACCACTGACCCGGAATCGAAGCTGAATCCACACAGTCCCAATTTCCAAGTCAGAGATTGGATTAAGATGCTCCTCGCCATTCGCACGCGTGATCCTGAGCGCTACCCGGACAGGACTGCAGGCGTGGCTTTCAAGAACTTGAGTGTACACGGTTACGGCTCGCCCACTGACTACCAGAAAGACGTTCTCAATTCACTTCTGGAATTTGGTACCCTTATTCGAAAGCTGATGGGTGCCAAGATGCAGAAGATTCATATTTTGCGCGAGTTTGATGGGCTTGTCAAGTCAGGAGAGATGCTCATTGTACTTGGCAGACCCGGCTCGGGGTGCACGACCTTCCTCAAGACGATCTCTGGGGAGATGAATGGTATAGAGATGTCGGAGGAATCGATGCTCAACTACCAGGGTAAGTTTCCTCCTCGCAGCACGCGTCTGGTGGCCTCATGAGTGCTTACAGTGGGTGCTTCCCTTTAGGTATCCCTGCGAAGGAGATGCACAACGCCTTCCGAGGCGAAGCCCTCTACAACGCGGAGACAGACGTTCACTTCCCGCAGCTGACTGTTGGTGACACGCTCCAATTTGCCGCATTGGCCAGGGCTCCCCGAAATCGCCTCGAAGGTGTCAGCCGACAACAATACGCTGAGCATATGAGAGACGTGGTCATGGCGATGCTTGGTCTTTCCCACACGATCAACACCCGTGTCGGTAACGATTTCGTGCGTGGAGTTAGTGGTGGTGAGAGAAAGCGTGTCAGTATCGCAGAGGCTATGTTGAGCCAAGCACCACTCCAAGCATGGGATAACAGCACTAGAGGTCTTGATTCCGCGAATGCTCTCGAATTCTGTAAGAATCTGGCCTTGATGAGCAAGTATACTGGCACCACAGCGTGTGTTGCTATTTACCAAGCCTCTCAAAGCGCATACGACGTTTTCCAAAAGGTAACTGTGCTGTATGAAGGAAGGCAAATCTATTTCGGACCGACTTCAGAAGCCAAGCAATTCTTTGTTGACATGGGGTTTGAGTGTCCTGACCGGCAAACCACGGCTGATTTCCTCACATCCCTGACTTCGCCCTCAGAACGACAGGTCCGCCCGGGCTTCGAGAACCGTGTCCCTCGCACTCCGGACGAATTTGCAGCTGCCTGGAAACAAAGTAGTGCGAGAGCCAAACTCTTGAGAGAAATTGATGAGTTTGAAAGTCAATACCCTCTCAAAGGCTCTTCATACGAAGCCTTTGTGGATGCGCGACGGGCGATGCAGGCAAAGCATCAACGCCTGAAATCCCCGTATACCATCTCAGTCTGGGATCAAATCTCCCTCTGTACGACTCGGGGATTCCAGAGACTCAAAGGCGACATGAGCTTGACTCTCTCTGGCTTAATCGGCAATTTCATCATCGCCTTGATCGTCGCATCCGTTTTCTTCAACCTTCCCAACAACACCTCGAGCTTCTACTCACGCGGAGCATTGTTATTCTATGCAGTCCTCCTCAACGCATTTTCCAGTGCCCTCGAAATCCTTACACTCTATGCGCAACGTCCGATTGTTGAGAAACAGGCACGATATGCATTTTATCACCCATTCGCGGAAGCAGTAGCTTCCATGCTGTGCGATACTCCCTACAAGCTGCTGAACTCGATCACCTTCAATCTGCCTCTGTATTTCATGACCAATCTGCGTCGGGATGCAGGAGCGGTCTTCACGTTCTGGTTATTCTCCGTGGTGACCACCTACACCATGAGTATGGTTTTCAGAACGATCGCTGCGACATCACGTTCACTCTCGCAAGCCTTGGTCCCCGCTGCCCTGCTTATCCTTGGCATGGTTATTTACACTGGATTCGTCATTCCCACTCGGAACATGCTCGGCTGGTCTCGCTGGATGAACTATATTAACCCGGTGGCCTACGCGTTCGAATCATTCCTTATTAACGAATTTTCCGGTCGCACTTTCGAATGCTCGAGTATCGTTCCGTCTGGCTCACAATATGACTCAGTGTCCATGGATTATCGCATCTGTTCCACCGTCGGTGCCCAAGCTGGATCAACAGTCGTGGACGGGTCACTGTACCTCAAGCAGAGTTACCAGTATACCACTGGACATGAATGGCGCAACCTGGGAATTCTGATTGGGTTTATGGCTTTCTTCGCCTTTGTTTACCTGGTCAGCACCGAATACATCTCGGAGCAGAAGTCCAAGGGAGAGGTCCTGTTGTTCCGTCGGGGCCATCAGTCCACCCTTCCTACAGAAGGAGATGTCGAGGTCCAACCCAGGCCTGGTGGTGCTGTGAAGACCGAGACCAGCGGCGACCAAGAAAATGTTCGCATTCAGAGGCAAACTGCGATCTTTCACTGGGAGGATGTGTGCTATGATATCACCATTAAAGGCGAAGACCGGCGGATTCTGGACCATGTGGATGGCTGGGTGAAGCCTGGAACTTGCACGGCTCTGATGGGTGTCTCCGGAGCAGGCAAGACCACGTTGTTGGACGTGTTGGCCACTCGAGTCACGATGGGTGTCGTTACCGGCGATATGTTGGTTGACGGAAGGCCCCGCGATCAATCGTTCCAAAGAAAGACTGGTTACGTTCAGCAGCAGGATGTGCACCTACCTACGTCGACTGTTCGTGAAGCACTTCAATTTAGTGCTTTGCTGCGCCAACCAGCCCACCTTAGCCGGAAGGAAAAGCTGGACTATGTGGATGAAGTTATTAAGCTTCTCGGTATGGAGGCATACGCCGATGCAGTTGTTGGTGTTCCTGGCGAGGGCTTGAACGTCGAGCAGCGTAAACGTTTGACTATTGGTGTTGAGCTTGCGGCCAAGCCTCAGCTCTTGCTCTTCCTTGATGAACCGACGTCCGGCCTCGATAGTCAGACTTCATGGTCGATTCTGGACCTTATCGATACTTTGACTCAGCATGGACAAGCCATTCTTTGCACCATTCATCAACCGTCCGCCATGTTGTTCCAACGGTTCGATCGCCTTCTGTTTCTAGCAAAGGGGGGTAAGACCATTTACTTCGGCGACATTGGTGAAAACTCGACGACATTATCCAACTATTTCGAGAGGAACGGAGCTCACACCTTGAAGAATGGAGAAAATCCTGCCGAATGGATGCTTGACGTCATTGGCGCAGCCCCCGGGTCCAAGACCGATATCGATTGGCACAAGGTGTGGAGAGAGTCTCCGGAGTACACAGGAGTGAAGCAACACCTATCTGAGCTCCGGTCAACCCTATCTGCCAAGCCCAAGGATGAGTCCGATCCGGAGGCCCTGAAGGAATTCGCCGCACCCTTTCATATCCAGCTTTACGAATGCCTGGTTCGGGTGTTTGCGCAGTACTACCGCACCCCGACCTATATTTGGAGTAAAACTGCTCTGTCTGTCTTGACCGCTCTTTACATCGGTTTCTCCTTCTTCCACGCGAGCAACTCGATTCAAGGCATGCAGAACCAGATGTTCTCCATCTTTATGCTGATGACCATTTTTGGCAACCTCTGTCAGCAGATCATGCCGCTCTTCTGTACCCAACGTTCGCTGTATGAAGTCCGTGAACGGCCCTCCAAGGCCTATTCCTGGCAGGCATTCATGACTGCCAACATTTTGGTCGAATTGCCATGGAACACCTTGATGGCGGTCCTGATGTTCGTTTGTTGGTATTATCCCATTGGTTTATACAACAACGCCAAGCCCACGCACGCAGTGAACGAGCGCTCGGCGCTCATGTTCCTTCTGATCTGGGTCTTTCTCCTCTTCACGTCCACATTCGCTCACATGGTCATCGCCGGCATCGAATTGGCCGAGACTGGTGGTAATATCGCGACGCTTCTCTTCTCTCTCTGCTTGATCTTCTGCGGTGTCTTGGCTACCCCGGAGGCGATGCCAGGATTCTGGATCTTTATGTACCGTGTATCGCCCTTCACATATTTGGTCTCAGCGATGCTGAGTACGGGTATCTCCGGAACAAAGGCGGTTTGCGAGTCCGTCGAGTATTTGACTTTCAACCCCCCAAACAATCAGACGTGTGAGAGCTACATGAAGGCCTACATCAGCGTCGCGGGTGGGTACCTGGAAGATCCATCGGCAACGTCGAACTGCCAGTTCTGTACCATCAGCAGCACGGACACGTTCCTCGCATCCGTCTCCAGCTATTTCTCCGACGCGTGGCGGAACTTCGGGCTCATGTGGGTGTACATCATCTTCAACATTGCGGCCGCGGTGGGGATTTACTGGTTGGCCAGAGTTCCCAAGTCGGCTGGCAAAGCCAAGAAGGCGTGATTTGCTTGCTATAACTTCATGCGGTGCTTTTTACTGCTACATCACTGCCTATCGTTTGCACCGACCGCTGCCTTAGAATGTCTTTGTGAATGACTTGCCACATTCCCTACAGCAAAGCCCCGATATACCACCACCCTACCTTTGTCGTCTAGACTCATTTCACCTACTCGACTCATTTATCTATTACTTTCCTGACTCTCGTTGGATCCCTTCCTCGAATCGCTTTTTTATTTTGGATTGATTTTTCTTCTTCGCGGAACTGCTGTATGCAAATGTACCACCAGGGTATCTCTGCTTCGACTCTTCTGTCCTTATTCTCTTCATGTTACTCTTCTATTTGGTTATGCCACCTAGAGCTCTTGCTTAGAGTATAGATTACTTTCTCTGAATACTTATTACACACTTCCTTCATATAGATGTTCTTACTGGGAATCTCACCTTAAGTATGTGCTTTGACATGGAGTATCATCATAAAACAGACGGCAAACGGACTTCAGAATTTCTTCTCTTAGTCCTGCGACAGGTTTCTATCATCAATATGTGCATGTCACCCGAAGATCCTGTATAACCCAGGAAACATGACGCAATGGACCAAAGATTGATCCATATCCTTTAGATATTCCGACAGGAGAGCCTAACCAGTGAACAAGTTCCCATTCATATATTTGAGCCCCGTATCCACCGCAACCGTCACAACCGTCTTCCCCGGCCCCAGACGCTTTGCCAACGCAATCGCCGCCACCACATTGAGACCCGTCGACGTCCCGACCAGCAACCCTTCCTCCCTAGCCAGACGCCGACACATCGCGCGCGCTTCCTCCTCCTCAACCGCCCACGCCTCGTCATACAACTCGCGCTCCAAATGCGGCGGCACGAACCCAATCCCGATCCCCTCGACGCCGTGCTTCCCCGGGCGCCCCGCCGTAATCGTCGGCGAGGACGCCGGCTCCAGCACCACGACCCGCGTGGACGGCCACTGCGCCTTAAGCACCCTCGACACGCCCATCACCATCCCCGCGCCCCCCACCGCCCCACAGAACGCATCAATGCCGCCGGGAAACTGCTGCACCAACTCATGCCCAATCCCCTCATACCCAATACTCGCATCCTTGTTGTCAAACTGATCCGCAAGGTAGTAGTCCTCCCCCTGCGCCAATTCTTTCGCGCGGCGGACCATTGACGGGATCAGATCCGGCGTGATGCCCGCCGGGCCGGGCACCAGGTCCAGCGTGGCGCCCAGCGCCTCCATCGTGCGCAGCTTCTCCAGCGCGAACGCGTCCGACGACACCACCCGGAAGGCATATTTCTTGGCCGCGCAGATGAACGCCAGCAACGAGCCCGTGCTCCCACCTGTGGCTTCGACGACGGTCATTCCTGGGCGCAGGGTGCCGCGCCGCTCGGCCTCCTCGATGATCGACCGCGCCATGCGGTCCTTGTACGAGCCTGTTGGGTTCAGGAATTCCAGCTTGATGTAGATCGCGGCGCTGTCGGGGGGTGCCACGTGGTTCAGGCGGATGACGGGGGTCTTGCCTATTGCGTCGAGGATGTTCCTTGCCGGAGGGGTGACGTGTAACATCTTGAGATATGAGTTTGGGATGGTGTTGGGTATAGTTCGGGGGGGGGGGGCGGGGGAAGAGCACCGATTTAGGTGACTATGGTGGTGTATTAAGACTGCAGTTCTCACGCAGGATGGAGGTTGAATATAAGTAAAGATGGTTTCATAAGTGACAGAATTTGACTAAATCGAAGTATGAGTTCAGATCTCGACATTCTGCGGTATCGGCCGGATCCACCGCATCCAGACCGCCGGCTCATTGGAGTTTGTCCCTTCAGGGTAACTTCTTCGACCAACTGAAGGGAGTCTTGGCGGGAAGTTTTACCTAATGCCCAGCATAGTGTCACTTGGAGCATCAAGGTTATTGCCTTATTTGGACCTCCGCGGAGATGGTGTGGACTACAACACCTGATGAGTGTCATATACGTCAACTCGGTGCCGTTCGCTGGATTTAACTAATCCCCACCTTTTAGACTACGTTATGTGCTCCAACCAAGCACTTCCTTCGGCAGGTTTTTGATATTCCGAAAAGAGCGACAGCATCTTCCTCTCGGGTCGAATATCCTCATAATAATATACTATGCATAGCAAAGGTTGAGGACCATACAAGCTACCACCCAGGAACACATCCTAGTCATCCCAACTCTGGCGCCACGGCAATGGCAGACGTCGATGCAGTCTCGTCACTATCTCGCCATACCTTGGCTCTCTCTCTCGACTGATCATACCATGTCGAATGAGGAAGTCGATGATAGCAACCGCGCTATTCGGCTTGAACAGTCCTCTCCGCAACGCGTCGAGCACCTGGTCCACATCCCAAAGCCGAAAGTCCTCCACTTCTCCATCCGTTGGCCGAGGCACCGTCCCGGGGTCCAGTTGAAGCTCATAGAGGTATTCCACCTCGGGCAAGAGCAGCACCACTGAGTCGTCATCCCCCTCGAATTGTGGTCTGAGACCTTTGGCATGGAAGTACGAAATACCTCCGCTGCGTCGCAGGCCCGTTTCCAGGACCATCCTGGGAATCGACGCCTCCTCCGCAGCCTCCAGCATGACCGTACTGCGCGGCGTCTGCCCAACAGCCAAGGCCCCGGCTGCAGTACAGTCCAGCATCCCCGGATAGGTCTGCTTGCTCATCGAGCGTTTCGCTATCCACAGTCGGATTCGACCATGCTCATCCCCATCGTCATCGTGGATGGCATACCCCAGCATCTGCACCCCACTGGTCACCACGCCGAAATACGCACTGGCCGACCGTTCAACCTCAAAAACCACGTCGCCGTCCGGCCCGTAGACCGCAAACCGCTCATCGCGCCAGCCGTCCCGGATACCGGTGAGTCCAGCCTCGATCATCCGGCCGACAACAGCTTCCAGAATCTGCGTCCGGAGAGAACAAGAGGCAGGTGTCTCGGGAGGCGTCATGAGAACGACTGCGCGGGGATGCTCGACAACCACCCAGTCCCTTTCCGGCCAGGGAATGCGCCGCACCAGGGTCGTGGGGATGAATCCCAGATCCGCATCGATGCCCTCGACTCGCAGCGCATGATATTTGTCGAGGATATTAGCGTGCAGCGCTGGCTCGGTATCACTGTACGGGACGCTGGGTGGTGCAGTACAGTTCGATCAACAATCCATCCTCGTGGTTCTTGCGATGTGTGCAGGAAGATCTACGTACTTATCTAGGTCGGCGACAATGGCGTAGAGAGATTTGGCCATAGCTGACTGTATCTGTATCAACTCCGCTGTAAGTGGGTGTGTTTAAACTGGCAGTCCCGAAATTGGCTCTCCAATGGGCCAGGTGTGGTGATGTGCTGCTACAACCAGTAACTTACACGTATCTACTTCTCTCGGGCGCAATCCGGGATCTGGCCGGCTGCCAAGGCCTGTGGGGCGGATCGAGCCAGTCGGGAAGCTTGGATCCGGATCCGAGTGCGTGGCCCGGCGATGCTCCGGAGTTCTCGCGAATTCTGCCCCGAGCTGCTTGCCGCCTTGGGCTTTCAGGTAAACCACACTACCACGTCTATTCAAATACAAGATTAGATATTAGTTTCAAAATCCTTCTTGAATCGATGGTTTAGGATGAGGCTGTGTAGAGATCAACGCAGGAATGTATATGTATACCTGACTACTTCAAGCGGTGATAGTATGCTCGGATCTCCAACATATAAATGTAGCAGCGGAAAAGGGGCGTTTGTTCAACAGCTAACCTGGTAATACTCCTAGTCTTAGATACAGCGTATGGAGCTGCATATAGAGGTTATATCTCCTCGAGTATTGTCATGCTCATTCTTCTAGAATATACCTTTCCCGTTAATTTCAACCAATCTAAGTGTGGCAGCTATGGGCTAGCTCGAGAAGCCTGCTGCTTGTACCGGTAGACTGGAAGGGCCCAGACTCAATAGTCGATGAGGTTATTGCAGCACTGGGTTAGTCGAGATGAATGGATGGGCTCCCAAGGAACCATGAAGGGAAGTTGTGAGTGTTATGATTTTGATCAATTAGAACTATCTGGATAGGCGACGAAGGTAAGAAAGAAATGTAACAGAAAAGCAAAACCACAGGCCATCATCTCGTACCAATCCGGGTAACAGAGGGTATAGTAGCACCATAGAATCCACAAAAGAAACGCCAGTGCAGCCCAGAAAACTGTGAGACTTGACGAAGTGAACAACAAAAGGAAAATCCTGACAACGTGTCAACCGCAGCCGCTATTCCAGCATAGCCACAAGCAACCTCTGATAATCCCCGCTTGTCTCCCCCTTCACACGCTGGATTAGATCGGTCCGAAAGCGGTGGTGGTAAGCGCGCTTGACGATTTCCATGTGTTGGCGATTCCAGTGGAGGCGCACCACGCGGACCACCAGCTGGTTGTCCTTTGTCCCCATCCCTTTCATGGCCTCTTCCAGCAAGACCGCGTCGCGCATCGCCGGATCCAAGGCCGTCCGGAGCATGTACAGCAGTGCGTCCTTCATGTGCCCGGAGAATTCCTTCTCGATGTGCGATTCCAGAGACAGATGGTATCGGCTGGCAAAGGCCTGGTTGAGCGCGCGGAGTTCGTTGTCGGAGGTACGCGCAAAGAGGGCGGTGACTTCGTCCGCGTTGTTGACGATGCGGGCGGCCGTGGCGCCGTGGATGTTCTGGGCTTCGCTCTCGATGAGGCGGTAGTCGATGGGCATGCTTTCCTCGTGGCGCGCGGCGCGCAGCACGGCGGTGAAGAGCGTTTTGGTCTTAAAGGAGAGGTCGTCGGCGACGTCTTGCTGGAGCGAGCGACCGCGATAGGTGCGTTCGTAGGCGGCTTGAATGGCACGGATATCGGCGTTCGAGCGGCCGAGGAGGACCTCGTTCAGGAGCCATTCCTTGGTGCCGATCCCTTGCACGGCTTCACGGGCGAGCGCCGTGTCGTGGGCCAGGGGGCCGTCGATGATGGCGAGGAGCCCCTGGCGAAAATAGCCGCTCGTCTCGGACTTGACGTCGGCGTAGAGGTCCCGGCGGATGTGGGACTGGTACGTGGCGCGGACGGCGGCGACCTGCAGCGGATCTAGCCGGGCCAGCACGGCAATTAGGCCCTTCTCGTCCGTCCCGAAGCCTTTCATCGCCTTGCGCAGGGCGTCGGCTTCGCGACGAAAATCCCCGGGGGCCATTTGGCCGGGCGCATAGCCGAGCGATGGAAAGGCGGGAGGGGGGCCGTACCCTTGCTGCTGTGGAGGTGGAGGTGGATATTGATAGTTGTTGTTGGCGGGGTATCCGTGCTGCTGAGCTCCTCCTGGCGGCGGCAGCCAGCCTGGCGCCGATGGTTGTTGGCCATATGCACCGTGCAGTCCGGGGTAAGGTGTTGGATGACCTTGTCCTTGATTGTAGTCCCACTGGGCTGGTGGGCCTTGGCTGTGCATCACCGGTGGCTGGTGGTAGGGGTAGGACATAGTTATCTGTCCGATAGCTGATTCTGGAAATAGTTTACTTGAAGCTGCGGATGTTTGCAAGTAGCAAGTAAGTTATGAGAGGAGAGGAGGGGAGTGGAAGGAAGAATCAAGAATCATCTTCAATGCTGCGAACGAACGTTTTGCGATGACGAGAGGGGACGGAGGCGCCTTCCGGACCGAACCATGGTAACCACTGTGGCGCAGCCTAAGGCCGACCTCGCAATGTGGCTGAGCCAGGAGCTGCCAAGGCAGCCATGACATCACCTCGGTGGTTCATGACATACACCCAAGGAAGAATTATCAAGTAAAACTATGAGTGGATATTTACAGTATCTATGAGTGTATATGGTCAACCCCGCAGAGTTGGAAGCCAGATTGGAAGATCAGCGGCAGCCCCGCAGATGCAATGACAGCCGCCGCAGCAGGTCGAGCCCGCCCGTACCGTACACTGTGCAGTTCCAACATCTGGCCTAAGTCTTTTTCTTTGCCTTGCAAACCTGTCTGAAACCTTATCTGAGATAACATTAACCTGTTTCAACGTATGTTATTTGAGAACATCTTACTTAAAGTCCTGAACCATCCTTAGCTATATATCGCATTCAAAATGATTATACTGGCGTGTGCTATATATATAATGTAAAGCAAGACTAATACACACGTCTCGCCTTCGCTAGAAAAATTATTATTTCTCTATGTTCAGATTAAAGAATTTCCAAAGTCAAGCTCTCATCTATCCTCTTGTTGTATATGTCTTGAGTGTCAGTTCCTACCAGTCAATCCCTATTCTTAGGGCAAAACAGAGCTGGACCGTATGACATAAAATTACCATGTAACCCATACGTCCGGTATATGTTGCTGTAAATACACCCAAGCAATATCACCTTTAGATCACAAATAAATGGCTTGAAGACTATCACTGGCTGTAAGGCTCGGTGCTTCCCGATTAGGGCACCTTCGCATCGAGGTGTTCCCTGTAGCGATGGCCATTGGTGGGTACTGGTAGCTAGAATCTGATGCTCCCTCTTTAGAGCTCGGACTAGACCTAGTAGTTGCGCGTCATGCATCAGCTCTCGATGGTTGTATGTAAGTCTGCTTATCGTTCAGGGGTGGTTGGCTTCAGATATGTTAGCTCCGTACGGACCTCCGTCAGCCACAGCCCAAAGCGCGTAGACTAATGCAGCTTTTCCATAATTATAAGCTTGACGCCCCCCCCTTGGAAGCTTCGAATTCCCCACAGCCTGTCTCAGCATTGACTTACGGACCAATGGAGAATATTCACACCTGTGGAGACAATGAGTTCGGTCCTCAAGCCAGCCATGGTTGTCGCGGCGGGTTTGACTTCACATTACTCTTCGAAGAATGTTTCTTCTCAATTGCGCCCTCGATTCTGCTCTTGCTCATCCTTCCCGTTCGTTGGAAGCAGCTGCAACCCGGGCGGATTAGTAAGGTCTCGCAAAGCTGGCTCTACTGGGCCAAATTGGTACGATTGTCTCGTCCAGATCATAGCCGTAGGCATGAGATTAACACTTTATTGTTTCTAGGGCCTCGGACAAGCATTTGGGGCAACTCAACTAGCATTACTGATTGTTTGGCTCTTGCCTCATGCGCCACGAACACGAGCATCCCTACCAGCTGCGGCCTTGTCTTTCGCAACCTCACTTGGCCTATTGCTACTGTCGCATCGGGAACACCTCTTCTCTATCCACCCTTCCCACATTCTCAATCTTGCTTTATCTGTGTCCCTTCTTCTCGATGCGGTGCGCGCTAGAAGCTTATGGCTTGCATCTAATACTACTATCGCGGGACTCTATTCAGCAGGTATTGCAATCAAGGCAACATGGTTTTGCTTAGAGTCCCGCTCAAAGCGCGCACTTCTGAAACATGGTGAAGTTCAGTACGGCAATGAGGAGATCACTGGTCTCTACAGTCGCGCCTTTTTCTGGTGGACAAACCCGTACCTCTTTCTAGGCTTCAAGTCTCTGTTCTCCATCGACGATCTGCCGCACCTTGACAGAAGCCTATCCGCTGATGTACTGCATAAGCAGTTGAATAGGTCATGGAATCGTGGTACGTCATACTCCTTACGATAGGTTCAGATGCTCGTGTACAAGTCTCTGACTCGCGACACAGCCTCGAAACGTTCACACAATGCTTTGGCTTACTGCATGATGTACACTTTCAATTCCTCGATCATCTATTCTTTCATTGCGAGACTAGCATTTATTGGACTAAGCTACTCGCAGCTGTTCCTGATAACGGCATTGACGGACTATGTCGAGGAAGCCAAGCCTGACCGGAACAAGGGTTATGGCTTGATAGGCGCGTTTGGACTGGTGTTCTTGCTCAAAAGGGTAAGAACCACAATGTGCCCATTGCGACATATTGATAGCTAAGCTCATGTCGAGTTTCCTGGTGCAGATATTCGATTGTCTCTATCAGCATCACAATTACCGCCTGATAACAAAAGTCAGAGGCGCAGTGGTCTCCTTGATTTACCAGAAGACCCTGACTCTGCGATTGGATGAGTACAGCGAGTCGGCTGCCTTGACTCTAATGAGCAATGACATCGACAATATTGCGTTTGGAATCCAAAACATGCATGAAGTGTGGGCTAGCCTTGTGGAAACCGGTATTGCTCTGTACCTGTTGCAGCGGCAAGTCTCCTGGGCAGCGGCCGTTCCTGCCTTTGTTTCTCTCGTGGCTATGCTATCTATGCACCTCCTCTCTAGCTCAATGCCTGGTCGGCAGAAATTATGGATGCAGGCCGTACAGCAGAGAGTGGCGTTTGCCTCCAGCTATCTGAATGCCTTTGCCGCCATCAAGATGTTGAATCTGCATCTCCGCCTGGGACTGATCATGCAGAAGTTACGAATCGACGAGTTGGACAGGGGGAAGAAGTTTCGCCATGTTATGGTGAAAATGAATCTGCTTGGTATATAGCTGCAGGGTGTTCTCTGAGTGTAGCGTGTGAAGACTAATACGCACTTCTAGGTGGTGCAATCACAAATTTGAGTCCAGTGCTTACGTTGAGTATCTATGCTGCCATCGCCCTTCATACGGGTCGTGCCCCCTTGGATGTGGCTGCGACGTTCACCACCCTCTCTGTTATCTCTCTTTGGAGTACCCCGCTGTCAAACCTTGTTTACTCAGGACCTCGAGTGGCGGGCGCCCTGGAAAGCATCCAGAGGATTCAAGCCTATCTTACAACAGACACAAAGCCTGATCGTCGTGCTGCCCAGCCACAGACCGCCACTGCCGCATCCAAATCAACCGCAGTCGAAGGGAAAACTGAAACTGCAGGATCCATTGAGCTCTTTCCAAGCCCAAGCAAACTCGAGAGGACGCATGTTCCCACGGCTGATCTAGTTCATCTGTCTGACGCTGACCTCGGCTGGACAAGCACATTAGACCCTATACTAACGAATGTGAACATCAGAATTTCTCCTTCATCCTTAACAATGGTCGCCGGACCAGTTGGTTCTGGTAAAAGCACACTACTGAAAGCATGTCTCGGCGAAGTGCCTTGTCTCAGGGGCTCTATCCACATCAATGTTGCCAACATCGCATATTGCGGTACGAAGACATGGATCCGTAACCGCTCGATTCGGGACAACATCTGCGACCCTTTCCCGTATGAAGAAGAGTGGTACCGCACTATCCTTCACGCGACAGCTCTCGATCGCGACATCGATGCTCTGCCCGAGAAAGACTTCACGGTTATTGGCAGCAACGGCATCTCAATGAGTGGTGGACAACGGCAGCGAGTTGCCATTGCTCGTGCAGTGTATGCGCGGACCAAACTAGCCATCTTTGATGATGCTCTGAGTGCTCTGGATGCTACCACCGCTGCTCAGGTCTTTGCCCGCGTGTTTGCTTCTGACGGCATCTTACGTCGCAACGGAGTTGCGGTGATATTGGTGACACATGAGTGGAATCATCTAGCTCATGCTGACCATGCCATTTTCATTGATCAAGGAACGATCGTTGAGCAGGGACCTCCTCAGATTCTCCAGAGATTGCGAGATCATGTCATGCAGAAAGAGTTCAAAGACATATCCCTTCAACAAAACAATTTCGATCTAGAGAAACAGAAACCCCGATCCAGCAATCCAATAGACCCTGACGACGTCTTAGCACGCCATAAAGGAGATTTGCACGACTATGCTTACTATTTTCGCACGTCGGGCGGGTGGTCAATGATGCTTTATGCAGGAGCGCTGGTTGTTGGTCTCTTCAGTGCGCAATTCACAAGTGAGTACACCTAACACGAGAATGCACATTCCGCCTCCCACTAATCCATTCCTGCAGGTCTCTGGGCTCAGTGGTGGGCGGAGACGAATGAAAAAACCCCGTTCGGACAGCTGGCACGGTATATTGGCATTTACACATTCTTAGCAGTGGCCGCGGCAGCCCTCTGGGCCTACTGCATGTGGCTCGTCTTCTGTCGCATCGTCCCCACGTCCTCAAGTCGACTCCACGAGCATTTGGTAACCAAGGTCAAAGATGCACCGCTATACTGGCATACATCAACCGACATTGGTGTCATCCTCAACCGCTTCAGCCAAGACATGACAATGATAGATCGGTCGCTTCCAGCAGACTTCTTGAAGACATCCAACTACCTCGTCCAGTGTGTCATCAGCGTGGCGTTCATTTGCATTGGAGCAGAATACATGGCCACGCTCATCCCTGTCACCGTGTTTGTGATCTATTAGATCCAGAACTTCTATCTTCACTCATCTCGGCAGCTTCGCCATCTGGAGCTGGAAGCCAAGTCATCACTGTACACCCAGTTCACCGAGACTCTCAGCGGTCTTATCACTATCCGTGCCTTTGCTGGCAGGGTAACTTTGAGGCGGAGCACAGGGACTTACTGCAAACATCCCAGCGACCGTACTACTTCCTGTTCGTCATTCAACGCTGGTTGGCTCTTGTTCTAGATCTGCTTGTCGCGGCTCTGGCAGTCATGTTGGCTGTTTTCGCGGTCGTTGTGCCCAAGATGGGCTTGATCGGAGTCTCCCTCATATCTCTCATCACATTGAACGAACAACTCGCTGAGCTTATCAACTGCTGGACATCCCTAGATACTAGCATAGGCGCCATATCTCGGATACGAAGCTTCGGAAAGGTGCCCACCGAGCATCTTTCTCACGCAACCCAAAACCCCCCTCTTACATGGCCTTCTGAAGGCTCCATCGCCTTTCAGAATGCGACCATGGCCTACGCACCAACCGCCTCCCCCATTCTCCGCAATATAACACTAAGCATCCCTGCCGGCTCCAAGCTAGGCGTCTGCGGCCGCACCGGCAGCGGCAAAAGCTCTCTCATTCTGGCCCTCCTGCGCATGATCGAGATCCAGAGCGGGGATATCAGTATCGATGGCGTGAGCCTGCAATCCTGTCCGCGTGATAGCATCCGCAGCAAGATCACCGTGATACCTCAGGAACCAGTCCTATTTCCCGGCACGGTCCGGGAGAATATTACCACGTTCCAGACCATGGATGATGACAAGGTGCTTCATGCCATGGAGAGGGTTCAGCTTAGGGAGCACATCGCAGCCCATGGTGGTCTTGACACGGGTATAGAGGAGTTGCCGTTGTCGGCGGGCCAGAAGCAGCTGCTCTGTTTAGCGCGGGCTATTGTCTCGAAACAGAAGATTCTCCTGCTAGATGAAGTAACGAGTCACGTGGATGTTAAGACAGACGAGGCTATGCAACGAGTTATTCAGGAGGAGTTCCGCGGATGCACTGTTATTGCGGTTGCGCATTGCGTGCATAATTTGGTGGATTATGATCGGATTGCAGTGTTTGATGAGGGTCGGGTGGTGGAGTATGATGCTCCCTCGGTGTTGCTTGGACGTTCGGGATCGGTGTTTGGGCAGTTGTATGACCAGACGCGATCTGCAAGTCATTAGTTTCTAGCTTCTGGCTGGCACATACTTGCATAATCAATGTTGTCCATCGTCTCGCAGGAATAACGTATCTGCCAGATCGAGTACACTCGGTGTCCTTATCATCATTGACTGAATAAGTTGTAGTCAATGCTACACAGCAATCCTGTGGCAATTTCACGAAGATCTCCCGATTAACCCTCCGACCTGAAATTTTGAAAGTGGTAAGGGTTTATCATTAACTTGAGTAATAACAACCACATGATCTTACAATAGTTTGTATTTCCCTCTATTTCGTTGCTCTCATCAGAAGAAACTTAATGGTCTCGGTTCCATGACTTCGGGCTACAACGGCATCCCGACTGTTATCGTCAGAAAAAATGAAGGGTAGTTGACCTAGCTTAGGCAATGCTCAGTGTAGAATATATGCGCTATCCGGATTGAACTTGTGATATCGGATAGGTAGATGAATGTTGACTTGTGCAATGTTGTGTCGATCGGGCAAACATGCTCCCATGTCTGCCAAGTACAGCTGTGTTCCGCTGTATCATGGATATCGGGAAAGGAAGCTGTTGCCTATGCACCATGTGCTCACCACTGCTGGTCAAAGATAGCTTAGGTTATGGGCTTTGCTTGACGTTCTTGTTGATTAGTGCTGAAGTGCAAGAGACAAAGCTGAAAAGTTGAGAAGAGGTTGATCTTTGTCCAAGGTATAAAGGGTATTTATAAGTAACAACTGAAGTCGACGCGATGTCCGCATTAGGATGAGAGACTGAGGGCAGATGGCCTAACGACCATACAGTGAATGTATGAGAAGAGTACATTAGGCACCCCCTCACTCCTGAGATGGGCTTTGTCTACATATCTGTCCTCTCAGTTCTCCATTCTCATCAACTCTCCTGCCCCACTATTCTTCACTCTAACACCCATCTCCTGATCTCCCTCCTAATCTTCCTCGCTTTATCTCTGTCCCTCTTCATCTCTCCCTCTTCATCTCTCCCTCTTCATCTCTCCCTCTTCATCTCTCCCTCTTCATCTCTCCCTCTTCATCTCTCCCTCTTCAT